>NW_008689704.1:217657-259189 GCF_000695815.1 Acanthisitta chloris | reverse complement strand
CCTCTTTTGTCTGCTTGAGGTAAATTCTAAAGAAAAGTAAACCCAACCAAAACCTTCTACAGGTCTAAGTGGTGTGAGATAATTATCCATTAGTGGCTATTTTGCCATTTTAGTGACTGTTAATTGTTAGGGATTTTTTAAATCCTTGCTTTGTTGGTACTTCCTCCCAACTGAACAGAGAAATCACTTTAAACAACCAAGACTAGAATTTTCTCCGTTTGTTGAAAACAAAAATCCACACCTTTGTGTGTCTGTTTGCAAACATATGTATTCCAGATAAGCCCAAATATTAATCTACATAAATTTGTGTGAAATGGGATTAACCATCCTGAAGAAACCCAGAGATGTAGAGTAGGGGATTTCAAATCACTTTGCATAAACGCAGCAGCCTGAGCTCTGTCTGTTATCCCAGACATGGTGATCTGAAGTATCACAGGACAACCTGAGAGGCCCTTTGGAGTCTGAATTCTTCTGATGCACATGGTTCTTTCCTGTCAGGACAAAGTACTTGGACTTGTGGGCTCTGTGGCTAAGAATTTGTCAAGGAGAGATTTGTCACTTTTACAAAGTGACTTGCTAGAGATCCTGGACAGGCTTAGCCACTTCTTGGGGGATTCTACCATCCTTCTAGGGCTATTAATGCAGTGGAGGACTGAGAGACTCGATTAGGGAGTATGTTCTGGGAAGTGAAACAGCTGAGCTACGACTATGGAAGGCTGAATTTGGATCAAGCCTTACTTAAGGTGGGGAAAAAGCTTGTCATGTTCTGAACCAAGAGAGGCTAACTTAAACAGGGTGCTCCAGTGTAGGTGACTCAGCAGGGAGCTGGGTAGGAGTTGGACCCTGTGGAATAAAGCTTCAGAGCTGGAGAGCTAACCTGTTTCCTTCAGTGTCAAAGTGAGGAAGTTTCCTCTCTACTACAGCTTTTTTTCTGAACTATTTTTGTTATGGAAACCTGGTTATGACAGTCTCTAGCACTAGGTGCTGTCTGGAAGACTTGTTGGTTTGGGAAAAAAGCTGATTTAAAATGAAGATGTAAGCCAGTACCATTATCAAAGTGCTGTAATGAATAATCACAGCACTAAACTCCAAGGTCTGTATGAAATAATACAGCTGCTTTAGCTCCCAGATTGATTTTTCATCTTGCTTTCCTGAGCTCCCCTGTGTTGTCTGCTATTAAATCCTGTTTTCATCTCTCCCTCTGGTTCTGTGGCATCAAACCAAAAAGCATCTCCTTTTTAAGAGGCACTTGCAAAGGGAGAACCTGAAAGGGGTCCAGAGGTTGGTCAGCAATAGTATATTGATTCTGAAGAGTATCAAGGAGATTTTGTTTATTTAATTACTTTTTAAAATTCTGTAATCAATGGTCCTGTTAAAATGGACTTTGTGATCAAAGGGAGAGAGACACTGACAGAAGAGGGAAGCAGCTTTGTATAGCTCTCTGATGCTTCATGTCGTCTCAAGCAGGGGTCAAACTGCTGGAGAAATTCTAGTAATTGTTTATGAGTAATTTTAGTGATGTGTCTTTCTGCTTGTGAGTTTTGAGTTGGTAAGATTGGTGTTGACACTACATAAGCATCTTGTTCTAGTGTTTCTCCATGTTTTTTGTGCATTGTCATAATGCTACCTTAGAATTTTCATGCATGAAGAGATCAGAACATTTTCTCTGGGTTTTTCAGCACAAAGGTGTTTCTCTCACTTGCTGTTTGCGATCACATTATGTGAATTACCACAGTAGGAAAAAGTTTCCTTTGTTAGAGGTGACTTTTAGTAACAAACACATTTGCTACTCTTGTGTTCTTTGTGTTTCTGTTACCTCTGCAGTTTTTCAAGCCACAGCACTGAGATGGTTACACACTGAAATGTGTGTTACCATAGCTAGTTGCAGAGCAGGTTTTTCTCTGGTGCTCACAACTAGTGACAAGTGTAGTGCTCTGAGTGGGTTGTGAGGGTGTGTTGCTCAGCACTGTAAAGCCGCAATCATGTATGGATATCTGGAGGCTTTAATTCTTAAACAGATGAAGTTTTGGAGTAGTTCACTCCTCTTCTTGAATCATTTCTCTCCCTTGTCTCAACAGACACAAATCTAGGCTTTGCAGTACCTCCTGTTGATATAACAGACCTCACAATATTTGTTGCCTTCCCATGGGATAACTGATTCTTAACTCTTGAGTGGTTTTTTTTTTTGGGGTTGTTGTTTGTGTTGTTGAGTACCTGGTCTTATTTGCTTGTTTAATTGAGAACAATTAGTGCTCAGGGTCTGATTACTCCACAGAGTGTCACTTTAGGATTTTTAATGGCAGCTCGTTATAGCTAAAGGGTCAGTGCTGGTGGGAATTTGGAGGATTATCTGTGTATTATCAAGTTGATGCATAGCTCTATGCTCTTACATTTACCAAGCCAGCTGAGCGAGTTCTGCAGTTAGACTTGCAAACATGTGGCAGGGCAAGGGGAGAGCAAGAGCTGCTTTGTTGTTCAATCATCTTTTTGTTTAGCTGTCCCTGCTTTAGGCTCTTCAGGGGTAGTTGGGATGAGGGAACTATCTTGTACTGGCTTAGTTAAAGGTAAACTAATTATTCAGTAATAAACCCAGTAGAATTATTTTATGCCAGATGTTTTCCTAGTGGTAATATGTATAGAGAGACAAGTATCTCTTTTCTATGTTCTAATTTTTTATTAAAGAGGTTGAAATTGTGGGGTTTATGTTATTCCTCACACTAAAAATTAGCATCTTTTCTTAGGAGATACTTGTAATGAAACCCATGATAGTTCATTACAGTGCAAGAAGAAACAGTGCTTAGAGATGAAAATTGTATTGAGTCTGCTTGAAACTTCCTCTTAATTTGACTTCCCTCCAGTTTTTCACTTACTTTTGAATGACTTAAAATACTCATTAAGTTCAATTAATGTTAAACACATTCAGAGTCTATTCCTTCAGTGCTAAATGTTATGTGATATTTAAAGGGAAATAAATCCTTGTTAATGGGTTTGCTTAATTAATGCTTAAGAAAATTCTGTGAAAATTGACTATTTTAAATTATGCAAAAAATCAGCTTGTATTTTAGGTACTTCAATACCACATTGGTTTCTATGCAATTTCAAGTGCTGAATATGAGGCTAGTGAGCCTTATATATGTGTGTAAGAAATCAAGTGAAAATGTAGGTGAGTTTCTTAGTTAGTTTTGTTCTTTGCCGCTGACAACTGAAATAATTAGTAAAAACATACCTTTGTTCAGTGTGATAAATATCAAATGATATATGTTGTTGGTTTTGGCTGAAGAACTTCTTAATATCATTAATATTTCAACAGAGGGCACTCGTGTGCTTTGAGGTAACACCAAGTCCCTGTGGCTTTAAATGTACTTGGAACAAACTGGAGCTGAAGTGAAATTTTGTGGGCCAAAATATGTAAATATGACTTGATAGTGTTCTGGAAAATTGGTCATTGGCATATTTTTGTTTATTTATACATATTCCTTCTATTTTGGAAATTTGCTTTGTTTCTTTGGATATTTGATAGGTTGAGGCAGTGCATTCTTTTTGCCTTGAGCTGATGCTAAAAGTTGCACTATCATTGCTTTATCATAGAGTTGCTGTTAGCTAAGAGTGAACAGTTGTAAAAATGAACCAGAATTTAATAAATACTTTCTTTCCAGCCAAAAAGCCAGTAGAAGAATCAGACGAAAAGAAAGCATCTCAGCCAAAGAAAAAGATCAAAGAATTAAGAGTTTTGGATGGAAAATCCGCACAAAACTTATGTAAGTGATGGGAAATGCCTTTGGGCAATTTCTAATTAGCATCTACACATATGACTGTTCTTAAATTTCTTTTTTTGTTTACATGTGCAGGGGTATTTCTTTCTAAAAACTACTCATTTGAGAGGTTTTTAGAGATCTCGTCTGAGATCAAATTGCTTTGAGAACTCATTGAAGGGTTTGCAGTATATGTTGTCTCTTGTATGAGTTCAGTTACCCTAAAAATGGTAGAGGTAGGGTATTTTTTTCTCTTTGCCCAGATCTTCACTACCCTTTTGGGACTTTTTTTTCCTAGAATGTCATGTAAATATCATTTATCCAGTGGTAAATGCAGCAGAGCTATTGATACCTGGCTCTGAAAGCAAAAAGAATGAGAGGTCAAGTGTTCTAGTGGCTGAATAGGTCCAAGTGGAAATGCAGATGTCATTCAACAAGATCAGACTTTATTGCTAAGTAAAACTGCTAGGGAGCTACTGAGGATGATCAAAAAGTGAAAAGTGTTGTCATAATTTCATTTATCGGAAAAGAAATTAATTGTAAATCAAACTGCAATAATGTGTCTCATTTAGCATTGGTGTTATGTGGGAGATTTCTTAATTAATTGTGAAACATAATTTGACTGAAGCTATGATTTTTCAGTTGCTAGAAATTATGTTTGCCTTTTTATAGCAATCTTTTTTACCTTTTTGATTCTAATTATGTATTCCTATGTTTCAGCAATATTTTTGGGTTCTTTCCGTTTGCCTTATAAAGAAATAAAAAATATCATTTTAGAGGTTGATGAAGAGAAGTTGAGTGAATCCTTGATTCAGGTATGTGAAAATACTTCTGGTTTTATTGATAGCTTGTTTTCCAGATAAAAATGGCATAAGTATAAGAATAGCATAGAGAGGTATCAGCTACAAGTGTATCAGTTGTGTTTTCTGTTCCATTTATTTCACCTCGACTTTCAAATATGGTCACATGTAGCAGTAAAACTGTCTTTAAAAGACACTTTTAACAAAAGTACCTTTGAATCTCTCACTTTATGAAGTTTTGCTTTCAAAAGGAAATCTCTGAGAATTTTAGTTTTTCAGCTTTGAAGGCAAACTGAAGAAGATTTAGGCACGTGGATAATAAAGTTTCATCAGGCATCTTGAGGAAACAGTTCTGCTTGTCTCTAGTGAGAGATGAAACTACCTGAATGTTTCAGGATACTGCTGCAACTCAATACTCATCTGTAAATCAAACCTGCTTTCAGGCTGGTTTGGTCTCATTTTGAGCCCAAAGTCTCTCAGCTGGAGAGAACAAAGTGTGAAATACAACTTCTTTGCATGCCTCTCTGATTTCCTCACAGTGAGAGGAAAGTGAGTGTGCCCACAACCCCTCATGATCCCTGAGGAGTGACAATACAACAGAGAAGCACGTAAACCTTAAAAGTTATAAAGATATAGCACACCAGTAATACTGGTGTTGAATTATGTAATATCACACATAGATTCAGATTCTACCTAAAATGCAGGCCCTTAATCTGTCATTTCATCCTTCCTGTCTCCTGTTTGCACCTTTGTCCCATTCCCCCCAAGGTGTTCTAAATTAATTTCTTCTTCCATTCTTGGACCTGGAAGACGTTTATTCCAGGGACACTGGTATAAACTGAGTTGCCTTAGCGTTTAGAAAATAAGTGCAAAGTCCTAATTTTATTTAGGACTTGATTTGTTGTCCAGGGTTGTCAGATCATGTGTTTAAGAAGCTACAGCTTTAGTCAAGTCAAAAATCAAGGGGAAGGAAACAACCTAACCTTGGATATCTGAAGTGCAGAGTAGTTTCATCTTGGTTATCTCTACAGCAAGTGTGGCTCAATAGAGTGGCTAAACCAGTGGTAAGACAACACTGTGTTTGGTCACATGTCAAAATGACACATATGAGCTCCTATGTAGTAAAAGAACTTCATCCCAGCCAGTCCTGGGAGACCATAAAAAGGCAGATGTGATTGCAAGGTGTGTCAGGTCAAGGATTTCCAGTCAAGAGGATCATTTTTATGCCTTTGAATAGTGTACTTCTAAGACCTTATCTAAAATACTCAGTACATTTCTCAAAAATGAATTTAAAATAGAGAAGCTGAACTTAAAAACTGCTTAAGATGATTGAGGGATAGAGGAACAGTCTACAGAAGGAAGCAGAAAAGATTGGCTTGATTAGATCAGCAATATAAATAGCTGTGAGGGATATGACTACATTATAGCTGTATGGGGAGAAGAGTGATGTGCATAAGCATTGGGGAGAAAAATGAAGTTGCATAAGTAAAAGGTTATGTTAACACCAGAATAAATGTATATGAATTGATCACGAAAGCAACTGTCTAGAAACTCGGCTGCCTATAATCTCCAGAAAATGGAGGCTTTGGAGCTTGGTCTGTTTCTGAAGGGAATGATGTGGCAGAGTTGTTTCCTGTAGCAGGGAGATGTAGCTGCTAACCTGGAAGAGATTCCTCTGTGCTTCAGGAGACATTCTTAGAAATGTACTGGGATAAATGGGCTGTATCACCTATTTCATGTTCAGTCTATTCCGATTTATTTTAATTTTAATCTTCCAATGGAGCTATTAACTAATTTACCAGTTTAACAGTTTTCAGTACTACTGATTGGAGAAACTGTGCAAAGCAAACGTTGCTTTCCTCCATGCTTAGCAAATCTCACACTTGATAAAAATGCACATGTAGAAACTGCTTTGTTCCAAGTGTCAAAGTGGGGAAGTGAAACGGGTATGGCATAATTGAGCAAATAGCAAAGTGCTTTGTCAGTTTTGCTTCTCAGGCCCTTGTTTCTTGCTGCTTTTCGAACTCATGGTGTAATCCTCACTAAAATTAACTGGATTAATGAGTTTGCGTACATGGTAGACTACAGACTGTTGTAACTCTTCCTTGAGGAAAAGACTTTAGGAAAAAATACTTGAGTTCCCAGTGTTTCTTAGAGAGAGTAAGCTCTTGTAACCATAGAGTTGGTGAACACTGTGCTGAGCAGAATTCAGAGCATCGTGGCAGTGAGGAGTGAGTGATAGTTTCAGCCTCCTAATGCAAGCCTTAGATTTCTTTTTATGCGTATGTAAACCATTTTCCTTACCCTTTTTTGTTTAAACCCACATCATCATGAATGCATTATGAAACTGTTTCCTGAAGTACTGACAAGAATTTGAATATGTGATCACTGAATGCTTTATCTTCATTTTCAGTGATTCAACATATATATGTGTATGAGTGTGTATAAATATACATATATATGTAAAAAGGCTGCAGTGTTCTCTTCTTAGAAACTGAGGGTGAAATGAGTTGATCTGTTGGCTCTAGAATATAAAGGCATGTGGATGAAGAAAAAGCAATAATTAAGCAAGCTAACAGATATTGGCTACATGGCTAAAAAATGCTGGTTTAGTAGCAGGTACTTGTATTTCTGCACTGATGGAAAAATCATGTTTTACTGTAAGTTTATTAATGTGTACTGAAATGTACATTTCTGAGACTTTTGGTGACAGCATTTGGTATATAGTCTAGCTAGGTTAAAAAAATTGCATTAGTTAATGACTTTGATCTTTACCAGCATTAAACAATCAATCCAACGAGCAAAGATGTTTTACAGATACTTTTTTTTTTTTTCCGCAACTCGAAATTTGTGGGACATGGGTTAATAGGAAAGGAAACATACTTAAGTTTAAGCACGAGGCTGTAGCTTAATTGTCTGACATGAGGTGAGTCTGGTGCTCATCTCTGCCACATCTATTGCACACTGAGACATTGAACAGCTCCTCAGTGAGAGTAACAGAGATGTTTGGTATGAGACTGCTTGTCACCTTCATTTTTCTTTATTAAGACGGGTGAATGTTTGATTCTTTCAGCTTGGAGAATTAAGTTTGCTATCAGCTGCAAATCTGACAAATTAGACTGATGCCTTTCTCCAAGTTGTACCTTAATGTCTCCTTCAAGCCTGGCACAGTGATCAGTAATCAAATTCTCAAAATGAGTAAGAATATTGCAAGAGTGATGAAAAGATTGGCCTGTTCTAAAAATAACACATCTGTACCTCTAATGGTACAGGTTTTCTCCAATTAAGACTTCTAGATCTGAAAAAAATGCGCTTCTGTAGTGCTGGTTGCTTTTTTGACAGGTGCATAACTCTTTTCCTATTGATGTTTTCTTGAATATAAATGGATTTGATTTTCCTTCAAGAATTACATTATTGGTTTGTTTTCAGCTGGTGTATATGGGAAAATTGAATACAACCTAAACGTTTACTGAGTATCTCTTAAAACAAAGCATTCTTCAGCCTTAATATAAGTATTATATTCATTAAGCATGCCTGTATTTTGAGATCTTAAGATCACACAATAACTCATAGAATCATAGAATCAACCTGGTTGGAAAAGATCTCCAAGATCATCAAGTCCAACCCTACCGTGGTCACTAGCCCATGGCACTAAGTGCCACATCCAGTCTCAGCTTGAAAACCTCCAGGGATGGGGAATCCACCACCTCCCTGAGCAGCACATTCCAATGCCTGAGCACTCTCTCCATAAAAAAATCTCTTCCTAAGATCCAACCTAACCCTCCCCTGGCAGAGCTTGAGTCTGTGCCCTCTTGTCCTGCTGCTGGTTGCCTGGGAGAAGAGACCAACCCCCACCTGACTCCAACCTCCTGTCAGGGAGTTGTAGAGGGGGATAAGGTCTCCCCTGAGCCTCCTCTTCTCCAGGCTGAACCCCCCCAGCTCCCTCAGCCTCTCCTCATGGCACTTGTGCTCCAGTCCCTTCACCAGCCTCCTTGATAATACAATTGTCTTTGAGGACATGGTTACGATTGCAAACAAGTTGAGCTTTTTGATGAGTTCCACAATATTTGCTGTCGAAAAGATCTGTACAATATTCACGTGTTGCCTTTTTTTGGGTCAGGTTTTAAGTATATTTTATGTACTTTGACTATCTAAAGATATAAAATTGTTTTGGCTAGTTATATCTTGTTTTATACAGACCAGTTGTTACTCGATTAATATTTAATAATCAAGATGCAATCATTAGGGCAAAGTAGACTGCAGGTAGAGTATAATTCTTCAGGGTCTGACAGTATCAAGGAGTTTTGTCTAACCTTTTAATACTGAGAAGCTATTCTTCAAATCAGATACTGTAACAGAGGAGCTGATGTCTGTATTAAATAATTGCTGGTTTGATTTGATGTTTATATAGTGTTAAAGCTGCGTAAATAAAATAAGCTTCCCATAATTTCCTTATGCATTTCCATGTTGTGGTATTTTAAGCATGTTATTTTTAATATCTCAGTTAGTTTAATATAACAAATTTGATATAATGCCTTGTTTGTTTTAGAACCTGGTGAAGAATCTTCCTGAGCAGAAGGAACTCAATGCCTTAGCTGAATTAAAAGATGAATATGATGATCTTGCTGAGCCAGAGCAATTTGGAGTTGTGGTATGTATTAGTTCAATAATTGCCTCCAGAGTTCAATTTTGTCACATAAAAAGGAAAATTGTAGGGAGAAATTATTATGGTTAGTGTTTCTGCAAGTCCTGCAGTAGGAAAAGGTTGCTATGTACTTCGTGATAATGAAGAAATAATCAAAAGTCTCTGAATATGTGTTAGGCCACGTTGGATTGGGCCTGAGCAACCTGGTCTAGTGAGTGGCATCCTTCCCTGTGACAGGGGGTTGGAATTAGATGAACTTTAAGGTCTCCTCCAACCCAAACCATTCTAGGATTTCATGATTCTAGGTGTTTTTTTTGGATGGAGATACAGTATGCCATTAGGAGCAGCTGGTACTCCTGTGCCAGGCCAAACCTCTGGTCTGACTCTCTTGTCTTGAATGTTCAGTAAACAGTGATGAAGAACACTCATGTTTCAAGTAGTTAATTTTCCAAGAGTCCATAAAAGACCCATTTACTATGGCATTGACAGCTGCAGGAAATTTATTCTTCTGTATCAAAAGCTGTAAAGAGGTGAAAGAGTTAATGTGCCCATAAGTAGCTCTTGTGTGTGTCTCTCTATTTTATGTGTATATATATACACACATATATGTATGTATGCATATACATATAAAATATCTGTGTTTGTATATACACCCAAAAGAAACTTGACAAATGGCTCTAGAAGAGGTGTGGATTCATATTAGAGCTGAAATTGTCGATGGCATTCAGTTTCTTTTACTAGTATTAGTACATAAATCTACTCCCAAAGTAGGGATATGGAGTGCTTTGGTGGCTAGGACCTGTCTCCAAATGGAATTACTGACTTTGCATAAGTGACTTTAATCCATGCTGGTAGGTGATTGTGTGATACCAAGTGCTGTGCCAGGACTTGGAAATCACTTTCTGCTTCTGGTTGTCCAAAGACCTGAGAAGTCTTTAGGCAAATTAGCTCCTGTTTTCACTTCACTTTGGTAGTCTAAAAGATTAGGATGATGCTGATAGCCTCTGTAATGTGTTTAGGATTTATCCCCAACTCCACAGGAGCTTGGTTTGCTCTTGCTGGAGTTTTAAGGCATTATGTACATTAAAATGCATTAAAACAGGACTAGAGGCCTCTGAAAAGGGGAGAGTAAATCAGCTTTCTACAAAAAAAGCTCTGATTTGAGCATAATTTGGCTTCAGGAGTGCCTGTTGAGTGATTTATTTATTTATTTTTTAATTATTACTTTTCGGTTGGGGAAATAAGAGAATATAATTTGACCTAATGAGATTTTTGTAGAGGATTTATGAAATGAAAGATATCAATGACTCCTTTTGAAAAACTTTAGCCTATTGATTTCCTTTTTTTTCTTAATAAATGTGATAAAGTTCCAAAAATCTTTTATTTCGAAGCAAAGATGAGGAATTTTGGTAGGACTGTGATATTTTAGTTAGCCTTATTGCAAGGATTGCAGTAATAAAACATTAGCATTTATTGATCAGCAACCAACTAAAAATCTGTGTAAATACAGATTTAGTGCTTTTCTTGAAGGAATGGTAACATGCAAAGCATATTGAAAATATAAACATAACAATATATTAGTATATTGTATCTTTAGGTAGGTAAAAACGTATCCATATACATGGATATATTATGTTTTATGTACATACTTATGTATAGTTAAAAATCTGTTTAAAATCACTAGAAGGATACTTTGTTCCTTCCTTGTCATGTAACACACACTTTCAGGGTGAATAAAACAGTGTGATGGAATTAGAATGATACTTCCAGCCCTACAACAAAATGGGATTTTAATCCCTGGGAGGGGGAGGAAGAGCCTTGTTTTTGTTTCTGTTTCCTGCCTGTTTTTGAAATGTCAATGAGCAAAGGATGCCATAGAGTGGCTGATTTACCAAAGGAATTTTTCCTCATTTTGCCCTACATAAATAATGCCAGACAAAGTGGAAAATTACTTAGGTTTTGTGCAAGGACAATATCTGAAATGTGCCTAAGAAAAATGCATAATGGAAGCAAACAAGGTGGAGGCATTAGGACAAATGAAGACTCTGATGTCTGTGAATTTTTTTCAGTTAACTGTGCAAAGTAAGCACAGAAATGGAGAAAATGGTGCATAATGACCTTGATTTAAAAGACTCTGTAGATATTCCTTCATTTTACTGCTGTAAATTCCTTAATGTTTCACTCCTGATCTTTATAACTTGGATCATTTCCTAAATTGATTCCTCCTTCTGCCCTACATTCCCTTTAATGAGCATTATCCATACCTTGTCTCTTCTGCCTCAGCCTTTCACTCCTGTTTGGTTCTACTGCATTGCTCTCTACAGCTCATATATAAAGATAATTCTGGACTAGGGTACTGCTCATATACCCAGGGGTCAGGCATTTCCCTGAGTTTGGATTTCTGCTGGATTGAAACTAGATGGTCCTTGTTTTTCCCATTTGATTGCACTGAAAAAAGTCATCATAATATCCTAATTTCCCAACAGTACCAATATAGTCATGATCACTGTTTCATTGATTTGTGGTTTTGACTGACTAGAGAAAGTTGAGAGAGTTTTCAAGTACTTAATGCAACATTAATTAGCAAAAACTGCTTAATCAAACATCTCCAAATGGTGATGTTTGCCTTATGAAGGAACTAAGTTTCCTGAAGCTTGTTTGCTTGTTCAGCTTTACCATCTGCTTTAATAAAAAGCAGTACTTTTCCTTATGGGTTGTGCTTCTGTCTTATTTTTAGAGGCTTCTAACTACATTACTACTACTAAAATGCTGGTTTGTCTCTGATTTTGATTTCACTGAACAGCCCATTAAAGGGGGAGCAATGCAGCTGAATTTAAAGACTTGACTCAAGTTGTTTTTTTCTATGTGTCAAATTAATTTTGAAGTTTTGCATTAATAATAATCTTAACCTTGATGTTAGGCATAGGAGAAGACAGAAAGACTATCTTAAGTAATATTTAAAATGTGTACCCTTATTTGTATGTAAATGTAGGTATGTTAATTATTAAGATATGTTAATTGGATAATCACTTTGCCCATCAACTTTAATAAAGGTTGGAATAAGTTGCTTAAAATTTGTGTAGAAAAACCATACTTAGTAAATGATTAACTTATTAGAAGAGACCGATTAACTTAATATTCAGCTGATATGTAAATGGAAATTAGAACTCCATTTTCATTTAGATGAAATGTTAAAATCAATTATAAATTCTAATTAGTTATTGGAACTTTTTGAAGTTCTATCCTGGGATCAAAAAAGGCAACACAACTTCACATAAAGGAAAGTTTGCGTTGATGTTGAAGTAGAGCAAGAAAAATAGATTAACTGAATCAGCTGTATAACATTAAATAAGCTAAGCAGAATGTTATCTGATTTTGAAATGTAAAACTTGTGTTCAAGAGTTAATTTTTTTATGATATGGGAACAGCTGCAGCTTCAGTAAGGAACTGCATTTCCATTTCAGTGCCAGTTGAACATTTTTAGTATTATAAAAGAAGCTGTACAGACTTGCATATTCTGTGACCCTTTTGTCTGTCTAACCAGCTACCCTGGCCAGTCTTGGCTGGGAGGTAGACTAACTGGGAAGAGTTGTACGAATTTATTGCACTGCATTTGTTTAGTCATCTAGTCTTTGAAAACTAATTTATTTGCCACTTTTTTGGCCTAATTGTAATTTCTAGAGCAGCTGAAGAATTAATCTTCCTAGAGCGTTGTTAGGGAAAAAGGGGAACTTTAATATTATACAGGTAAGAGGCTAAGTTGTCTTAGTAAGTTGACAAATTTGTATTAGAGGAATGTCAGCTTTTTCTTAGGAAGTGAGGCAAATTTAATTGTGCTTTTTGCCTTTCTCCAGTAGCCTTTGATCCTAGTTTTAATACAGGGCTTGAGAACTGAATGATGATAATAAAGCATAAAGAACTGAATAAAGAACTTGATTAGGTAGAGAGTTCAGACAAGACCTTTCTGAAAGCCCAGAAGGGGAAGTAATGACATGCAGCCCAGCACTCCCTGTCAGCTGGAACAGAAATACCCATTTTCTTGCTGCTTTAACTATTTGAGGTAGAAGCCAATCACAGACTGGTTTGGGTTGGAAAGGTAAGCCAGGGCAGGGTGGGGAAGGAGGTGCTAAAATAGCATTTGTGTCATCACCTACTGATCCATAAAGGACATTATTATGTGTATAAAAATGTT
Source organism: Acanthisitta chloris (assembly GCF_000695815.1). NCBI lineage: Eukaryota > Metazoa > Chordata > Aves > Passeriformes > Acanthisittidae > Acanthisitta > Acanthisitta chloris. The sequence continues at coordinate 245,800 of NW_008689704.1, read as the reverse complement.
CTGAATTTTAAGGTATCAACCCATCCAAAACAGTGCTTAGGAAATTATCAAGATAAATATTAAAATATTATGCAAGTCAGCAAATGAAATTAAAACTTACTGTTGGTTTGGTGGTTAAACTACCTTGCAAAGGAAATAAATGATCTGTGTCCCATGGCACTTCAGAGTATTAAAATAAGAAAGTACACTTGGCTGAGGTACTGTAAAGGATTATTCTTCACAAATTATTTGTCACACTGTTCTGTTGGCTTATACATGTTTAGTTGTACTCTGGTTTTGGGATCTAAAGCTTCTGACAACTTTTTATTTCTGTGCCATTTTGAGTAAAAACAGTAATTGGAGATTGTTCTACAAAAGTTAAAGCAAATTATGTGATTAATTTTAATTTCCTTCTACTGCAGATTAGTGTAAGTAGATCCTTTCAAGGCAGATGTTTGCAGTATGATATTTCTGAAATACAGAATGATTAGAAGAATAATGTTTCAAGACTTTCAATGATTTTGGCTTAGAGAGGCTCACAGAGAAATTTGTGACAATGGAGATGTATAAAAAAAGATCTCTAGTTATGCTGAAATGCTTCTTTTCTGATCCTTTCCTTTTCCTTGTTGCAGTCTGATCATAGGAATTGTTTGAGACCATCTGGAGTGCCTCCATACTGATGTTCATTTTAGAATGAATTCATTATTATTCAGGCCACTCGAGTCTTTCCTGTGCAAGTTATTGCTGCTGCTTCTGGTTGCTGCTTGGTAGATAACCCCAGTAGGAAAATCATGGTTCCTCAAAGAACCATGGTAAAACTTTGGGCAACAAAGGCAGGGACACATGAAAATCTCTCTGTTTTGATTGTCCAGATCTGTTATTTGTCACATAACAAAGCTTTTCTTTCTAAGTGCTTCAGGAACACTGATAGTGAATCCATCGGGGGAGAAATCTTTCTGTATTCTGCTGCGTAAAATGAGGAGCTAGGTGTGGAAGATCTTGCATGTAAATGAAAATTTTGAAGTGGCTTAAAAGTGCTCAGTGCATATTTTTCTTTTAATTTTAGTATCTCTTGTGAATTATAGTGTGCTAAGTAGGAGGAAATAACTCTGATCGCTTGTGCAAAATATGAAAGACTTGGCCATATTTTGGTAGCTAGATTTAAACTAATGAATCAGCATTGCAGGTATTTTTCAGTATCTCTGTCGTGTGCCGTGTTACAATGCCTTGATCTATAACCTCCCATCTTTTTAGCAGATCAGGATAGAATTAGTCCTCTACTACCTCTTGGCAAGTGTCTGAAAAACAAGTGTGGTAGTATCTTGGGCAGTAGTTTGACAAAATTTCTTTAAAACGTTCAAAACCAAGGCCATGTGTTACCTGCCACGTGTGATCCCACGGGATCAGAACTGAGAGTATCCCATAAGTATGACCTTTAGAATTTGTAGGTATGTTGCTTTTTGTGTAAAATTTGTCATGAATTTCAGCCAAACTCTCTTTATCCAGCTCATGGATGTTTGCCACGTGTACCTTCAGGCTGATCTTTGGTTCTTGGGAACCAGTAGAACAGCTTACATTTCTTTTGCTGGGAAGAAGGGTTTGGACAGTGAGCATTTATTGCCAATGAGTCTGGATTTGACAAGTTAAATGACTTGTTAACAGAAAGCAATTTGTTATTTTTGCTGACTTATTTTCAGGCAAGATATATGGTTTGGGGAAAATACCATGGGCAGGTTACAGATTCCTGGAAATATGAGATAGGCAATGGAAACATACAGAAAGTACAGACTTGCTGGCTGCACAATGTTTATTAATTGGTTTGTTTTTTTTTTTAATTTATACTATTTTGCATAAATAAGCTCTTGGTTTTTAATGTTCTGATGAAATGTTTCATATTTTGCAGATGAGTTCAGTGAAAATGCTGCGGTCACGTCTCAATGGTATCCTCTTCCGCCTCATGTTTGAGGAGCACGTGAGCAACATCAAGCCTGACATCATAGCAGTGACTCTGGCCTGTGAAGAGCTCAAGAAGAGTGAAAGCTTTAGTAAGCTGTTAGAGCTGGTGCTGTTGCTCGGGAACTACATGAACTCTGGCTCCAGAAACGCACAGTCTCTTGGCTTCAAGATCAGCTTTCTTTGCAAGGTAAGCTGGAGCTATAAAGCTTTGAAGTGCAGATTCATGAAACTCAAGACACATGAGAAAGTTCTCTAAGCAGGGAGAAGCATTCCATCAGTGTAATTTACTGACTGCTCCTCTGTGTTTAATAACAGGGAAACACTGAGTAAGCACTTCCAGGCTGGTCCCTACTGTAGCTATGTTGGTGCAATGGGGGTTTAAAGCAGTTTAAATCTGAGTCTGTTCTGAGTCTTTCTGGAGTACACAAGTAGAACCCTTTTTTTTTTGGTCTGATTTTGTTTACTTATCATCTTGTCAATAGAATATACACAGAGCCCTGACTGTGTTAAAAAGCTCTGGTTACTCATCTTTCTTCCCATCTTCTACCCAGCTGTCCCTCAAGCACTGTCATAGAAATAAGGTTAGGCAACAACTTCTGTTGTGGTGGCAAAATATGGGAAGAAGCAAGAACTCCAGGGTCGAGGCCAGACAGAATTTCATCTGCAGTGCTCCTTTGTTTAGATGGTAACGTGTGTAAGGCATTGACCATCTCACTTCAAAAACTGCCTTTGAAGCTACCTTAAAAATAAAGAGATGCAACATTTGTCAACGGATTAAGAAATAAAAGATACTAAACTTGCAAAGAATTTTTTGTGGTCTGATCAGAGGATCCAGATTTCAGGTCCCTTTTTTGGGCACCATGAGGAGATCTGATGTATGCCTCAAGGAGATTTAACCTTGCGAGAAAATTCTGTTTCGGATACACAGCAAGTGTGATCTGGTGTGTTTCAAAGAAAGGCTCTGCATGTTGTGACTTGATGCAAGGATGTTGCCAACTTCTGATATAATGAAAATCATCACCTGAGAAAAACTTTTATTCTTTAATAACTTTATTAAAAGCGAAGCCAAGTTGAAGGATTTTTTTTCACACATCTCATGCTGCATTTTCTTTATGGTAATAGAGGAATCTAAAGGGAAATTAATATTTTAAGTAGAAAGCTACTTATTACTGAGGGGGAGGGGAAATGGTGACTGTTCAGGAATGGTTCTCTAGTATAGCTGAGATCTGAGAAGTTGTTCTTGCACTCCAGGTGATAGATTTATGAATTGCTTTCAATGCAAATCTCACATGTTGACACAGCTAATGTAGATTGACTAATCCTGCAAAATTGTTCTCTGCTGTGCTGAATAATTGCTGAAGCACAGCTACCTGTGCTTACAGCTAAATTCCATTCCAAGCAGCAGAGACTGAAATCTCTGACTATTTAATTCAGCATCGCCCTGAGAAACAAAACCTGTTCCCTTTCTTGTATTTGTTTTCAAGGCGGGTATTTCTGAGGGAAGTGTTCTTTGCTGTTTGGTGGTTTGGTTGGGTTTTTTTCACTTCCCTGTGAGATTTAGAGCAATCCTGAAACATTCTGCATAATGAACTGTTGGCTGTGCTGTTGCATTTAGGTAGCAGATACATTCTGTTATCAGGTCATGGCTAAGAGCAATCACAGACAGCAATGGTGGTTGGAACAAAAAAGATCTTGCCAAGATCCAGACATGAAATTGTATCATTAATATCTCCATGTATTGATTGAAGCTTATGAATTATCACTCATAAGTGCCAAACTCAGAACAAGTCACTGAAGTTAATGGAAATGTAGATCAGTTTCCCTGGACAGTGTGACAAGTGCATTGTCTGCAATTTAAATCATTGTTTATTACTCGTGTTAAACGGTGTTTTTTGCTATTTAAAGTTCTGATTTTCATTGGTTTATTTATAGGATTAGGATAACAATATGTTTTGGCAAGACTTATTTTTGCTCAAATGGTTTTGTACCTGTACTTATGCTTTAATATCCTCTCTCAAGAGGTAACCCCTCCACTCTATTGGTGTTTAATTTTAGAAATGAGTTGTTTTTATGATATTTTGAACAGATTTTTTTTAATTACTATTAAGTATCCACATTTATAGTTAGACTATGACTCTCTTTTTGCATTGATTATTTTCAAGTCAGAATTGCTTTTGGTCCCTTTGTTTAGTAGCTTTCAATTCTTCCTTCCTATTTTCCATCCAAAAGACTAAGATGCCTTTAGCTTTGTGTTATGAACTAAGACTACAGGCTTTGGTACCTGTTGTGAACAGTATGAAATATTAAACTATATCAGGTGAGGATATCTTTTACAAACACCAGCTTTGATATCTCTCTACAGCCACCTGCCAGATTTATTACATTATTCAAAGAGTCTCAAAATTTATGATTGTTGGTCAATAATTGGCCTTCACTGAGAAAACGAAAATTTATCTGTGTGTCAGCATGGCAGAGGGAGAGTGTTCTATTTACTGAAATCTTGCTGTGAATGAAAGTTTCTAGTTTATATTTTTTGACTGTGGAAGGCAATGATAGAAAGAAGTGACATGTATCAGTGAGGGCAAGGCAGCAGTTTGCCAGTGTCATGTGCCTTACCTGGGTGTGTTTTCTGGGGCATCTGGATGCTGCTAAATAGTGAAGGTTGTGTGAACAATGAAAGTTTTTTAAAATTAGTTTAAATTTTTTTGTGCACGTGGTGTTAGTTTGAGAAGGCACTGTTGCTATGTTAGAGGATTTCCTTGAATGGTTTTCATGTGTATTCATTTCTGCTCCTTTCAGTCGTCAAACTAGAGGACTAGATGATCTGTAAGGTCCATTCCAGCCCCTTAATTCTAATTTGTGAGCCCTTATTGTGCACTTTGATAGCATACCTCCCATTTTAGACCAGTGATTTATACTATCACTCAGTGAACTTTCTGCCCATGAAAAAGAACTTGTAAAATTTTTTTGTGCTTTTTTGAGCCAGTTGTCAACAAGGTAGAACACATCTGTGTGCCCAATTTATGTGCAGAATACACACACTTAATGATGAAGAATCCTGATGTGATGAATTCACTTTTCAGTAAAACCCTATTTTTGTATTAATGTTTTTGTTTGTTTCTTGAATAATCTTAGTTGTCTCTTTAGTAGATGTAGTACTTATATTATGTAATCTGGAAAAAAAAAGACAACTATTGATCTGGGATAAATGTTTGGCTTTGGAAAATAATTGTTTTTACAACAGTTATATCATACTCAGAAGACTGTTCTTGTCTAACAATTTTTATTAAAACATGATAAAGGAAAATAAAAGAAAGCACAAATTCCAACTTGTCTGGGCTGAGCTAAAAAGCTAATGCCTGTATAGTAATTGCAAATCCCTAAAAACAGATTATCTTTTGGGATGTTATATTGCAATATATGATGTTATTGAAGACAGAACTGATTTGTAAACAACCTTTAGCAGAAGGCAGAACCCTTAATTTTGTTCAAATAAGAGACTTCAGCATCAGAATTCATGTGCTGTATCAAGACTGGCAAGTGGGAGCAGCTATTCCCATGTATGCACCAAAGCACTTGGATTGCCTGAGTATGAAGGGTTCTGAAAAAACAGAAATAGGGCAGAAAAAGTGCTAAAGTTGGGGAGGCTGCTCTAGTAATTCATTACAGGTAAATCTTTAGACCTGTTGCTGTGTTTGTTTGATTTGTACAAAAGATCCAGCAGCTTTTCCAAACCCTCATTGCAGCAGGAGAATCCTCATGGTGCTGTAAACTTCTGCTACATGGGAATGGAACTGAAAGGAGTTTGCTTTAGGCACGTGTAGGTACATCTTCCTTTCCTGCGTGATGAATTATGGAAAGGCTAACAGCAAGCTTCCCTCAGTTTTAATAAAGCTTTTGTAGTATTCCAACTGGATCAATATGTATTTTATGTAATAAGTAATTTTATCTTAGTTTTTGTTCACAGTGCAAATAGTCCAAGACAAGCTGGTTGTCTAGTCTGAGTGTTATTAAATGAGTGTACATTTATTGTCTAGCAGCCCTTGTTCTGTTAAGGTGGGAAGGATTTCTAGGATATAAAAAGGTATATAATCTCATAAAAATCAATAGAAAGCTTTTTTATAGCAGTAATAAAGTGTCACTCTAGTGATGGTTCATACATCAGTTTTTCCTTACCTTGGCTGTCACATCTAACCCACACACCTGAAAGCTGCAGCAGAAGTACCTGTAAAAAAACCCAACCCCATTCTAAAAGTGGGTTATGGTGTGTTTGGCATGGTTTAAATGCTTTCCTGAGGTAGTGTATGGAAAGGGAGATTTTTGTTGGGCTGATGGTTTTTCTGGGTTACAGATCTAAACATACACTCTGTGTATTACTGATTTGAGTGGGTGCAATGTGAGTATTATGCTCTGTGTACATTAGTCTTTAATCTGTTCCCAAACAATGAATCTGATATTATTGACCCTCAAATTGATGCTTCAGCATTCAGCACTAGCTGCTTTCTGTAGCCAACAGTGATCTACCAATTTATTTTATTTAGTTTTAGGCTCAAAACCTGTGGTTTGAAATTTGAACACCACAGTACTAAAAATTTACCCTGAATCAAAGAATCAGAGAATATCCTGAGTTGGAAGGGGCTCACGAGGATCATCAAAGTCCAACTCTTGGTCTTGTAAGCACAACTTAATAGGCTCTTTTTTTTCCCCTTCACTCACTTGGCTGTGGCATGTAGAACTGCAAAAATTAGGCTAAGGCATTAGGTTCTTTACAAGTCAAGGAATAGTATGTCTATTGGGCAAAATTGCTGCAAGTAAAAAAGTCGAATATTAAAAGTTATTGCATTTATACGCCAAAAATTTAACGAGTGTGTTATTGAATATGAGCATATATTGAAGACAAGTAGAGTGTGTGATTACAGTGTCTGTAAAGACAGAGCCACACTGTTGTTAGCATTCCAGTTCCTACATTTTTTTTCTAGTTTAATACTTAAATAGTCTATGCTAAACTACAGTCAAACCCCACCAATCTTCCTTGTCATTATATGAGTAGGCTTAGAACTTGATTTTTAATGTATATATATTGATTCTAAAGATCAGAGCTATCTGCTATCCATCTCAGCTGTTGAAAATAAGTCTGACTGCAGCAGGGTCATGTTCATGATTGGGCCAAAGGAGTGAATTTGGCACAGTTGTTCAAGATTTGAACCAATGTTTCCTTCAGGTTTAGACAACTCAGCAGCTGTTAATACTGACTCTTGTGGCTATGATGTTGCTTTTGATGACAAAACATATTCCTGTTGTAATTTAAAAGCAAAATAATTTTGTCCATTTAGGAAAAAAAAACCCCTGCTTTATCCACTTGATGATGTCAGAGAGATCAAAGAGTGCAAATCCCACTACTGTTGTTCACAGACAAATTGAAATGCAATTTTTTTCCATGCAGATGTTTAGCCACTAAATCTATGATTTTTTTCAAGTCTGAAAAACTTCTGTGTCTGTAACACGTTAAACCCCTTTAACTGCATACCATAACTGAGCATTGTTTAGTCTCTAATCGCTGAATTGGTATGAATTAAATTGCTTTCTTAATTGCCTAAATACCTTATATTTTTAAAAGCCTGTTTTTTCCGCTGCACTCATTTATTCTTAACAGGGTAATCCTTAAAGCTGAAAGGCCTGTATTAAATTGAACATCGATGGCAAGCCTGTCATGAGGATTATAGAATTAGAACTTCAAGTGATTTAGAGAATGAGAAAACAAATAGGAGATTTTACACACGCATTTATGTATTCTTCTTAAATAAATCCTTTATTTCATTTGTAGTGTATGTTGTAGCTTCCGTGTAAGAACTGTACTAGATGAGTTAGTGAAATGTGGTTAAAATAACTCCTTACAGATATACTTGTATTACTAATTCTCTACGTAAAGTGAAGTGCACTTGTCTCCAACTCTGTGTACACCTACTCTCTCTATTGTCTTGGTGAGTAAGAGGAAATCTCTACTTCCATGAGACCTTCAATCAGCTCATACATTGATTCTTTGTATCTGCATAACAATGGACAAATTAAGATATTTGGGCTTAAACTGGTTTTCTCATTCTCCTAAGTTCATGATGTTCCTTTGCACTGCCACGTGCTCTCTGCCATGGCATTTAGCCACAGTTTGCTTGGAAACTTGCCACTGGCCCTATATTATAACAATTATTGCAGAATTATCTTTTTGATACAGCAAACTGATTCCAACAGTCACTGCACTCAGGGTAATGGAGAACAGAGAATCTTCTCACTTTGAAAAATACTGGTTTATTTCAGACCACTAAAAATTTCCTCTGCAGTTGAGAGGACAGTGAAAATCCAGTTACCTGTTACTTCACATTGTGCACAGTCTTCCTGCAGCGTTTCATAAATAAAAGTGGATGTATTAGATTTCCTTTACCTGCAGTCAGGATTATGTTTGCTTTCCTGTTGTCACTGTGTATTCCAGCAAGGCAGGGTGCTTTTATTTCATGTGTCTGTATAGAATTTCTCTGAAAGTCTTTAGCCTAAAGCAGCATGTTGTAGATTTTGCTTCAATAAGAAATTGTGGATTTACAACAAGAAGTTACTTTAACTTGTCTGGTCAAAGTGCAAATTCTGACTATTAGCACGATGTCCAGCTATGCAGCATTTCAGAGAGATTCCTTTAGAGATTTGGCAATTGTGGCGCTGAAGGAAAGGACTAAATTTTGTTCTGTTTAGTCTCTATTCACAGCTATTTTTTACCACTGTGAACATTTGGAACTGGGGGTGCTAAAATCTCAGCTTTTATGGATTGTCTTCAAGTTTTGTTCTAACGAAAATTAATTGTTCTTTTAAAAAACACTGCATAGAGTAGGTTCCTTTTGTAGTCTTCAATGATGAAGAATTTGAGAAATTGAATTTTAAAAATGTTGGAGAATGGCTAACAGATCAAGGACACAGTTCCATGGAGGTGCTGTGTCAGCAGGGAGACACCCACCATCCCAAACAGGAGCAGTAAAGGCGGGAAACAGCAACCAATCACAGACAAGGACACGGCGACCTTGATGCAACATTAGGATGAGCAAAACAAGCTGTGGCTAAAAATAGACGCAGAAGGGACTACTCCTGGGAGGAGCAGGCCAACGTTGTTGTAGTCTGTTAACCTATTAGAATTTAGCAAACAGGCATACATTATGGAAAAGTGTATAAAAGAACCCTGGCAAAAAATAAAGTTGGAAGGCTTTTGCAGAACCTCATATTGAGTGTTTTGTGTCTTCCCTGCTCGTGAGCTCTCCGGAAGTGGCGCCCAAACAGGGACCAGGCCTTGGACTGGGGACTTATCCTTGGACTGAGGACCTGTTCCTGGTTTAGGACTTCCCTCGGGCTTGAAACCAGGTGGAGAGGAGCAGTCGACAGAGAAGCCCTGTTGCGCAGCCGACGGGGGCCGGAAACTTGTTTGTGCGGGCACAAATAAGTCGCGTCTGGGGTTTCTGTGAATTCTCACCGTCTGTCTGCTACCGGATCTAAAGTGCTGCATCGGAGACGCTGGCCAGTGCATCGAGATAAAGAAGAGATACGGAAAACGAAGGAGAAAAAATGGAGAAAGAGGTAGCATTACATTTATTACAGAGAGTTTTAGAAAAGAAGGGTGCTAATTGTGTTAAGCAGTTAGCGGGCTTGGTAGCTGTGGGGACAGCCAAAGGATTCTTTAAGGATCCCGGGCAGCTATTTTCTGTGGAAGAATGGAGGGGATTTGGAGATATGCTATGGGATGCTATTATTGATGATGCGAAAGATAGTAAGGAATGTAAGAAATTATTGAGACCATGGTGGGAGGTTATAAATGCCTTAAAACGGCATCAATATGAAAAGAAACTTGCGGCTGTCGCTACAAAAGCATTAGATGAGGAGCTTCCCGGAGGGGGCGCAGTAGGAGGGGGGTCAGGACTAATTACTATAGATTATAAAAGTGATTCACTCCCTCCTGCACACACGTCAGTCACAGTAAAAACTCCAGCGCGGTCGCAACTGCCAGACGGTTCACGTCCTTCCGCTCCTCCACAGCCCCCAGATCCTCTGTTATCGGCTGAGGGTCAGGGAGAAGGGGAAGAGTTGGAGGAGGAGGAGATGGGATGGCCTGAACCGCCACCAGTTAAAGAATTACACAGGATGTATATATCCTCTAATCAGGGAGCAACTAGCAAAAGACAGTTTTCAAGGGTAGATTGGTAGTCGTTGGCTAGTCATGCCGCAGCGGAGGGGAATTTTGAGGTGGTCTCTGCTGCGTCCAGTGTGCATGCCCTGCCAGTGAGTTTTACACCCACTGAGGGTGGACAGCAAGCTTCCTATTATGCTTTAGATTGGAAATTGTTAATGCAGTTACGGGCTACGGTAAATGAGTCTGGGGTCCATAGCGAACCTGCTCAGCAATTACTTAATTACCTCTGGAGCGCATATATTGACGCCGGAGGATTTGAAAGGGGTGTTCTGTATGGTGTTAACCCCCTCACAGTTGTTGTTGTGGCACGCGCACTGGCAAAGGTTGTGTGATATTTCGGCGCAAACACAACGGGCTCAGGGAGACCCGTTGGCTGGTGTCATGGTGGAACAGCTCATGGGCACCGGACCTTTCGCTCAGGTCATAATGCAGATGGGGATGGGTCCGGAACGCTGTATGGAGTCCATGGGGCTGGCAAGGGAAGCCTTGCCAAACGTAAGGGAAACTCCAGCTGCTCCATCGTATATGTCCATTAAGCAGGGTGCCCAGGAGTCGTTTGCTGCTTTTGTGGACCGGCTCTCGACAGCTTTGAACAAGGCAGGTCTAGTTCCAGCCTTAAAATACGTATTGTTGCGCCAATGTGCTTTGGAGAATTGTAACTCTGCCACCAGAGCCATACTGATCACCTTGCCAGCGGATGCCACAATCGAGTTAATGTTAGATCGAATGAGCAAGGTACCAGTGTGTCCTCAGGCAATGCTAGTAGAATCCATAGAAAGGTTAGGGGAAAAGATTGGAGAAAAAATAATTGAGGGTCATCAACAACAGCAACAAGCTTTTGCAGCTGCCCTTGCCCCCTTAAAGCCATTGGGGGGGCAAGCCATGTTAGTAAAGGAGGAAAGCTCAAGTGTTTCAGATGTGGGAAGTTAGGGCATAAGAGGCATCAGTGTAGGGAGTTAGGAGTCTGATGCCAGAATTGCCGCCAGGACAACCACAGCACCGCTGCCTGCCGACGATCGGGAAACGGGATGTTGAGCGCGAGGAGTCGCAGCGCGAGGACACCAATCGCGGCTCCAGTATCGTGGAGGCACAACAACATGCCGGCCATGGAACCGTATCCCAACTCATCCCAGCGCAACAACTATCCCCAGCCACCAGCGGCAGCCTCGGACTGGACCTGGCAACATCAGTAGATGTGGCACTCATCAACAACAGACCGCAAAAAATTCCTACCGGAGTTTGTGGACCTATAATTATCAATGGTAAAAGACAAGGAGCATTATTACTGGGACGTTCACCGAGTGGACTAAAAGGAATTTTTGTATTGCCTGGAGTTATAGACAGTGACTTTGAGGGTGAAATCTGTATCGTAGCTCAAACATCGTTTCCACCAATTGTTATCCCACGCGGCAGCAGAATTGCACAACTAGTGCCTTTGGCACAACTAACGAGAGGTATGGCAACAAATAACCGAATGGACCAAAGACAAGGAGGATTTGGTTCCACAGGGGGCCTAGTAATGCTCTCCATGCCACTTAAGAAGAGGCCAGTAACGACGGTCACCTTGAACAATAGAGGAGAACAGGTCATCCTGCAGGCACTGTTGGACACTGGTGCTGATATCTCTATTGTTGAACAGCATTCTTGGCCAGCTTCTTGGCCCACAAAGGACGTTGCTGGTAGTGTGGAAGGAGTAGGAGGAACAGCAGCTGTCAAACAAAGTCAGGACAGGATTGTGATTTACCTGGATGGACGTAGAGCCACTGCTATTATTACAGTAATGCCCCTACCCCGAGGGGTTGTAGCCTTAATTGGGAGAGATGTGTTAGACCAACTTGGGGTGAGACTGATGACTGATTCACATTTTTAGGGGCGGTCACTGATTGGACTTTCCCGATTCCCTTGGTATGGTTAAATAATGAACCAGTGTGGGTCGAACAGTGGCCGCTAAAGAAGGAAAGTCTCGAGCAAGCAAAAACCTTGGTGGAGGAGCAATTATCTTTAGGACACATCAAACCATTGAGTAGCCCATGGCATACACCAATTTTTGTTGTTAAAAAGAAATCGGGCAAATATCGGCTGTTGCAGGATATTAGAGCAGTGAATGACCAAATGCAGGCTATGGGGGCACTACAACCGGGACTGCCAAACCCTGCCATGTTACCGGAAGGGTGGAACTTATTGATTATCGATTTAAAGGACTGCTTTTCATGATATTTTTGCATCCCAAAGACACCGAACGTTTCGCCTTTACCGTGCCTTCAGTTAATCGTGCAGAACCGGCATGCAGATTTGAATGGGTCGTGCTCCCTCAAGGGATGAAAAATAGTCCTACTCTGTGTCAATTGTTTGTTGACAATGCCTTGCGGGAGGTTCGGTCTGCTTGGGACAGTGCATTGATATATCACTATATGGATGATATCCTGATTGCGCAGCAACAGCCATTTCTGCCGGAACAGGAATGTTATTTAGAAGCAACATTGAAAAAGCACGGTTTGTTGATTGCAGCTGAAAAGATACAGCGACAGCTGACCTGGAAATACGTAGGGTGGTCGATCACAGAGTCCCAGATTCGACCACAAAAACTGCACATTGCTACTGATGTCAAAACCTTAAATGATGCTCAAAAGTTATTAGGGGACTTACAGTGGTTATGACCAATCGTGGGTATCCCCAGTGACGATTTGGTAGTTTTACGGCCCTTGTTAAAAGGCACTAATCTGGCTTTGCCCGTGAAACTTTCCGTTTTACAAAAGGCGACTTTACAAAAAATTTCTACTGCCATTGCAAGTCGTGCAGTTGATCGTATTGATCGCAATTTCCCCGTTGATCTTACTGTGCTACACTCCAAGGGACAACTGGTCGGTGCACTCAGTGCACAAAGAAAAAGGGGGAACCTAAAGTCCTGGAATGGCTTTTTACATCATTGCAGCCAAAAGTGACAATTCAACAGAAAGAGGAAAACTTGGCGGAACCGATGCGCAAAGGAAGAACAAGATTGCTACAGATCCAGGGGGCAGAACCTCAGACAATATACCTTCCAGTCCGAAGAGAGGATTTAAATTGGTGGTTACAGCATTCAGAGACATTGCAGCTAAGCCTATTGACTCAAGCCACTCCCATTAAGCTACATACCTTGAAAAGCCCTGTTTTAAAATGGGTGGCAGGATCGGAGTGGATTGAAAAGCCAAAGCGGAGTGAAGCACCTATAATAGATGCCTTGACCATTTATACAGACGCAGGCAAAAAATCACAAACAGCAGCGGTTACATGGGAAAAGGATGGACAATGGCATCACCAAATAATTCAGGCAGAAGGAAAAGACTCACTGCAGTTATTAGAATTGTCAGCAGTTGTGTGGGTCTTTTTAAATTGGATAAGTGAACCGGTTAATGTGATTTCTGATTCGTTGTATGTAGTTGGTATAGTAAACCGGATAGAGGGGGCGAGAATCAAGGAAGTTAACAATTTGAGGTTGTTTGAACTATTGCGGACATTACAATCTGCTATACAGCAGCACGCAGAATCATATTGTATGATTCACATTAGAAGCCATAAATGGTCAGAGGGCCTAGGAGAAGGTAATCAGAGAGCCAATCAGCTGGTTTCAGTAACAGTACCGTTGAGCGATTTTGTTAAGGCCCGAGAAGCACGTGAAGTTTTCCACCAGAATGCCAAGGGACTTTTTAAGCAGTTTGGGATCACCGTGGAGGAAGCAAAAGGAATAGTCCGCAGCTGTCCAAAGTGTAGTCACTTTGGTCCTGGATTGGGGATTGGAGTTAATCCTAAAGGGCTCGGACCAAATGAGATTTGGCAAATGGATGTTACCCATGTCAAAGAATTTGGTCACTTGAAATTTGTTCATGTAACCATTGACACCTACAGCAAATATATATGGGCTTCAGCTCAGGTAGGAGAGAAGGGTCTCCATGTAATCAGGCATCTAACCGTATGTTTTGCTATTATGGGAGTACCTCAGACAATTAAGACTGACAATGGTCCAGCATATGTCGGTTTAAAGGTCCAGAGGTTTTTGAAAATGTGGGGAGTGAAACACGTAACAGGTATACCACACTCACCTACTGGACAAGCTATCATAGAAAGATCACATCAGGTGTTGAAGCGTTATCTGGAAAAAAATAAGGAAATTCAGGATATTTAGGGGCGCTTGGCTCAAACGCTCTTTACGTTGAACCACCTTTTGTATCTTTGGACAAGAGGATCCCGCAGCTTGGGTTCACGATTTAAAGCCCCAGAAGGGTTCAATAGAGCAACCAAAGATGAAAGTCAGATATAGAGATTTAAAAACCGGTATTTGGCAGGATGCAGCCGAAGTCGTATATCAGGGGAGAGGTCACATGTGTGTGCTTACCCCAACAGGGTTGCAATGGATTCCGGCCAAATGGACCAGATCAGCCATAGACCAACAGGGAATTTGTAATTGGAAGTGGTGAACTGTTAGACAACAATGTATTTCCTTGTAATGCTATTAATTGTTCTGGGGGGAAAGGCGGATGGTGTGACAAACATCAACCCTCGGCAGAATTTATGGGTAACATGGGCGAATAGGACAGGACAAACTGATTTTTGCCTCAGCTTGCAAACGGCCACAGAGCCATTTAGAACCTGCTTAGCTGGGGTTCCATTTTTGAACAGCGATGACTTTCGCGGGTATGCTACCAATTATACTTGGCCATTAGCCGGAAACACGTCTCAGTGTGCGGCTCACCTGATTCGTAACCTCAACATAACCTTACCTTGGGACCCTCAGGAATTAGACCTACTAGGTTCCCAACAAGTAGGACACCAGATTAGGAACTGGACACAGACCTGTTTTGTATTTGGAAATAGGTTCCAGGCCGTGGCTGTGGCTGCTGCATTTATAAACAAGTGGCTTGCTAGCGTTGGATTGCCTACAATGAAGCCATGGTACGTGAACGAGTCTGGGTGGACTGTTGTCTCACCCAAGAATGATGGTTATCATTTTTGGGGTGACTACTGTGGATATGCACACAATAATGTATCACTGGGAGCATATGGTGCCTATCCAGATACCAAAACAGTGTGGAACAATAATACGGCTAAAACTCTCCCCCCAGTGTATTTTTGATTTGTGGCGATCGAGCATGGCAAGGGATTCCAAGGAACGTGTATGGTGGACCTTGTTATCTTGGAAAACTGACCATGTTCACACCCCACCAAAGAGAGTGGCTGAACATCACGGCTAGCTTAAAGGGAACGAAACGAGCCGCCCACACGCTTACATCTCAGTGTAACGATCAATTAGAGCTCTGGTCTCTTACAGCCAGAGTGTTTGCCTCTGTGTTTGCCCCAGGGGTGGCAGCAGCCCAAGCCTTAAAGGCCATTGAAAGACTAGCGTGTTGGTCAGTAAGACAGGCCAGTGTTACCACCAAAGTGCTTACACAATTGGAGGAAGATATGGACAGTTTAAGACATGCTGTCCTTCAAAATAGAGCGGCTATTGACTTTCTACTTCTGGCTCAGGGACATGGCTGCGACGAATTTGATGGTATGTGTTGTTTTGATTTGTCAAGCCATGGACAATCAATTCAGAAACAACTCAAATGGTTACGCGACCACGCCCAGAAGATTCAGATAATGGGTGACCCTCTCGGACAATGGTTCTCTTCTTTGTTCGGCAATGTTGCGCCGTGGTTAGAAACGTTGTTGTTAGAAGCATTACGTTGGTTTGTTATAATCATTGTTATGATTGCTGTTCTCAGAATTGCCTATTCGTGTTTAATGAAACAAATGACACATTTGCCAGATAGGGTTCTACTAGTACACCCAGCACCTAAAGAAAAAGGGGGAATTGTTGGAGAATGGCTAACAGATCAAGGACATACTGCTATGGAGGTGCTGTGTCGGCAGGGAGACACCCACCATCCCAAACAGGAGCAGTAAAGGCGGGAAACAGCAACCAATCACAGACAAGGACACGGCGACCTTGATGCAGCATTAGGATGGGCAAAACAAGCTGTGGCTAAAAGTAGACGCAGGAGGGACTACTCCTGGGAGGAGCAGGCCAACATTGTTGTAGTCTGTTAACCAATTAGAATTTGGCAAACAGGCATACATTATGGAAAAGTGTGTAAAAGAACCCTGGCAAAAAATAAAGTTGGAAGGCTTTTGCAGAACCTCATATTGAGTGTTTTGTGTCATGCTCATGAGCTCTCTGCATAAAACCCCTTTGTTTCATTTGCAAGCACTCAACATAGGTAGCTTTTGGCTAATGAGTATCCAAATCTGCAACGTTCACTTCATTTAAACATTTTACTAAAAAAAATTTGGTGTTTTATCTCTTTGTGTTCTCCTATGTTCACTTTTTAGATTCGAGATACTAAATCATCGGATCAGAAAACAACCCTATTGCATTTCCTGGCAGAAATCTGTGAGGAGAATTACCGAGACATCTTGAAATTTCCAGATGAGTTGCAGCACGTTGAGAGTGCAAGTAAAGGTAAGCAAATAGATAAACCACCTAAAGGTAGTAGTTGTTTGCTTTGACATTAAATGCTTCCAACATTTCATTTGAGATTGTAGGATTATGTAACCTGTAAGCATTGATAATCCGTGTGGATTGTGCCTTTCTGGTGTTTATTGACCTGACAAAAACTGAGGAGGGGGAAAAAACAGTAATAAAGCAACTCCTCTTCTGAAGCAGGTTGTGAAAATAATAGTGTGTTTCAGTGAGATACTTAAAAAAATCACATCTCAGAAGTCTTGTCAGCAGTATAATGATGGTGTTTAGTTTCCTATTAAGCCTTTGAAGTCATGTTCCTTGAGAGTGAGCACTGTGTGTGTGCATGTGCATTCACACATAGCAAGTTTCTCTTTTTAACACTGGATAGAGAAGAACAAATGTGCTTTATTGTGATCCCAAGTTGTATGTGGAATAGAGAGTTTAATTGTACTAACCAGTCACTGATGAATACTGATTTTATTGCTGGTCAGTCAGCAATATAGCCTGGTGCATGCGAGAGAAAGCTTAGGTCATTTGTTGGACATCTTTTTATCTGCAGTAGGCTGTGCTGCTGGGCACACTTGTTGCTGAGCTATCGAAGGAGAAGGTATGAGATGTTGATAGATAACACAAACTTTTGTTTTGACTGGGCATTAATGATTTCTCAAAAGGTAAAACTTGGGAGAGCACAAGAATATGATGGAAAAGAGAGGGGAGGAAAGGTTGGATACATATTTCCATTAGCTCTGACCAGGTTTTCTCTTGCAAATTTTGTCTCCTTTTTTGCAGTGTTATCAGTCAGTGTCTCTCTTTAGTGCAGTGCTGAGCTGTTAGATAGATACTATTTTAATTAGGCCATCATTTGCTTTCAGTTTGTGTTCTTCTGTCTTGAACTTCTGTTTAGGAGAGCAGAACTCTTGTTTCCCCAAGGACTTGGGGAATAGTTCATCAATCAACCAAACTTTGCAATTGTTTCATCTCAGACTTCTTCACAAATTTGCATGTGCGTCTTTATCATACAATTTTTTTAGTGTTTCTCAGACTTTGCAAGTGCTTTTCCATGGCTTGGGGTTTTTTTTTGCATATAAACTGAATTTTATTTGTATTGATTAGTTGTCTCCATGCTTCACTTTTTTCTTTGCTGCTGAATGCTTCATTGGTGTGAGTGCCTATGGACAAAATGGAGCTGATCTGTCTGTTCATTTGAAAACATACAAGGATCCTTGTATGTTTTAAAGCAGGATGGAAACTGAAGAGATAATTTGTGCATTACCGTCCTGAGTGTACCTTACATATGACCAAAGGTGCACACTTAGACACATACATCTGACTTCTTCCACCTGAGCACTGCTATGTGGTCAGTGTGTTCACAAGGACCTTCATGGCATGGAGCCGTGTCAGGGAAGGTGTCGATTAGATATGAGGACAAGGTTCTTCATCCAGAGGGTGTTTGGGCACTGGAACAGGCTTTGAGGGAAGGGGTCACAGCACCAAGACTGCCAGAGCTCAAGGAGCATCTAGACAATGCTCTCAGATGCATGGTGGAATTCTAGGGTCTGTCCTGTGCAGACCCAGGAGTTGACCTGGATGATAGTTGCGGGTCTCTTCCAACTCAGGATAATCTATGATTCCATGATGGAGTAACAGAGTGATTAATTTTCTTTCTACAAGTAGCAGTCTGGCATCTTATCTGAATTCCAAAAATGTTTTCTACCCCTTGATAATTCTCTTCTGGAGGTCACTTTAAGTTGAATCTTTTTCTTCCTTTCTTTACAAAGTCTTATGGTTTACCAGGCACTTTTGATGATCTTTTATGAATTTTCTTCTATGGCTGACACTTGACCTTGCAGCTTTGAGATTTTTATAGTTTGATTCAAAGCCTCTGATGTTCTGTAAGTTGACTTGAGGAATTAAACCAAAAGAGTCAGTAAAGTTTAGTTGAGCTGTAGCATCCTAAACAGAGAAAGCATATTAATGGGAGCAAAGTCACTAATAATCCTGATGGTTTGAATACATATGAAAAAGATTTTATTGCAGTTAATTTGTTTCATTCTGTAAGATAAAAGCTCATTACATTTCCTATAAACAGTACTGACTTCTAGCACGGCATAAATTACTGTTCAATTTTAATGACCAGAACTTCCCTTTCAGCCCTTCTTTGCTTTCTGTAGCAAAGCAGATTTTTGGCAGAATAAATGTGATTTGTGCAACTTGCTTCAACTGTTCCCCATGGTACTCCTTGAGGTTTGTTTAATTGTAATGTTCATCTGCTCTGTCACATGTGGTGTTTTTCCTGTCTAGGAAGTTAACTTGTTTTGTGTGGAAGAGATTTTCACTTCCTATTTATTGTTTTGTCTTTTATAAACCATGGTTTTGGAGATGGACAGTTAGGTTTATTTGTCCTGTGGGAAGTCTCTTTTGGAAGAAATTGGCTGGATATGAGGACATTGGCATCAGTTAGTTATACATAAAATAGAAGGAAATCTACCAGCAAATATTATCTCTGCATGAATTTTAAATAAGGAAAGATGAGCTAAGCAGGTGACAGTCTGATTACTTGAGATGGATGCTCTTACTTTTCAGTCAGAACGCAGCCTCCTACTTTGAACTATCCATAACATTCCAAATACTGGACTTGGCACCTTCAGCTTCTTTTAAATCTCAGGTTCATATTCTCAGTTCCACATAAATAAAAAATAAGTCCTGTTTAGCTTTAATTTTCATATAAGAATAAAGAACCAACATCTGAACAACAGCCCATTTTTTTTAACAAATAGCAGATAAAGCATAAAACTGGATTTTAATACGAAAAGGTCAATGGGATTAGATGAACTGCCCATGCATGGACTAAAATCTTCAATAATCTGATATTAGGTATAATAAAATATTTGATCTTTTTAAAGATGGAAGATCAACCTCGAGGTTTATGAAAAGTAAAAATAAATTAGGAAACAGTTTTATTCGGGCAAGTATAAGCAAAGGTCAAACTGATTAACAAACTAGAGATCATTGGAGAAGCATTTCTTCTGCCTTGAAGCAGACTGTATGAAAGGAAAACCAATAAAAACCTCCCAGAATTGTGAGGAGCTGCATTCTTTGATGGCAGTGATATTCCCTTCCCCCAGGCTGCACTGCTTTCCCCTTGTCCCCTTGAAACTATGCACAGCCTTTTTTCCTTATTCCTACCTTGTTCACTTTACTTGTTATTCCAGTTGCTGCTTCTCATGGTATTTGCTCTTATCGTCTTATGATCTGTTATTTTCATGAAATACCTAACAAATTCCCATCCCTTTTTGGTGTTCAGTCAAATAAAAGTTCAAAACAAAAACAACAAGTACCTTACAAGGCAGAGGAGTGTCTAGAAATCCCAGACTTGTTATGTTGTTAAAAGTGTAATTTGGAATTCCTTAGAACAGAAACTTATTTTTTAACTTAAAACTCCTCTGCATGTGAAGCCTCTCAGAAATAATAAAAATGAGATAGGTAATATGCCAAATTAAGATGACGAATATATATTAGCTATGTATTTTATATTAAAAAGCTAATTTCAGATTTTAAGAGCAACAGTTTTAAATCGCAGTTCATAATTGGAACATTGTGCCTGTAAAGAATTGCACCATTAGCAAGTTTGCAGATGACACAAAGTTGGGGGGGAGTGTGGATCTGCTGGGACCTGGATAGGCTGGAGAGATGGGCTGATTCCAATGGGATGAGGTTTAACAAGGCAAAGTGCTGGTCCTGCACTTTGGCCATTACAATCCCATGCAGAGCTCCAGGCTGGGGACAGAGTGGCTGGAGAGCACCAGGCAGAAAGGGACCTGGGAGTTTGGAGAGACAGGGAGCTGAACATGAGCCACCAGTGTGCTCAGGTGGCCAAGAAGGCCAATGGCATCCTGGCCTGGATCAGGAACAGCATGGTCAGCAGGACCAGGGAGGTGATTCTGCCCCTGGACTTGGTGCTGGTGAGGCCACACCTTGAATATTGTGTGCAGTTCTGGCACTCTGAGTTCAGGAGGGACATTATGGGGCTGGAGCAGGTCCAGAGAAGAGCAACGAGGCTGGTGAAGGGACTGGAGCACAAGTGCCATGAGGAGAGGCTGAGGGAGCTGGGGGTGTTCAGCCTGGAGAAGAGGAGGCTCAGGGGAGACCTTCTCACCCTCTGCAACTCCCTGACAGGAGGTTGGAGTCAGGTGGGGGTTGGTCTCTTCTCCCCGGCAACCAGCAGCAGGACAAGAGGGCACAGACTCAAGTTCTGCCAGGGGAGGTTTAGGTTGCATATTAGGAAGAGATTTTTTTATGGAGAGAGTGCTCAGACATTGGAATGTGCTGCTCAGGGAGGTGTGGGGGATTCCCCATCCCTGGAGGTTTTCAAGCTGAGACTGGATGTGGCACTTAGTGCCATGGGCTAGTAACTACAGGAGGGTTGGACTTGATGATCTTGGAGATCTTTTCCAACCTGGTTGATTCTATAAAAATTAAACATAGCTATATCTTTATCTGTTGGATATCATATCAATCTCCTCCTATGTTTAACAGTTCCTGATGTACCTGTGTTATCTGATTGCTTTGTCTGCCAAGGATGGAAGTTACTGTACTGTGTAGGGTCATATGAAGTTGAGCTCAGCTGTGCATGTGGTATATATAATAGTCTCTTTCAGAAATAATGAGAGCTTTTCCAGCACTTAATATACCCAATTCTGTGCCTGATATAAAGGTGTGCCACTTCATAATTCTTGCAAAGTGGTGTTAAAAGAAGCAGAGGGCATTCTGAGGAAAATCAAGTGAAAGGTGCCTCGGGGAGGGGGTCTGATTTAGGCCTGTGTAGTCGACTGAAAAGTACTAATAACAGGAGCACAGATTTCTCACTCATGTTGACACCAAAATTTATGTCTTTAATTTGCAAGCATATGCTTCTGATGGTTGAGGCATCTCTCTAGAAAGGACATTAGCAATCAGAAGCCCTGTGGACTGCAAATATGTATATACTTAATATATTATTACAAATACTGTAATAAAATATTAATTTTTAAATTTTGTACAGGTACTTCACTGTGATTTAATGCCATAATTTTAGAATGGGGGAGATATTTTAGAACGTTCTCTGCCATTGTCACTTTGAAGTATAGCAATTTAAAACATACTCATAAGTAATAGCCATTTTTCTGTCAAACAAAAGTTTTATCGTTGGTTGCAGTAGAAGAAACTGTGTTTTAGCAAAGAGATCTGCAGTATTTTCCACCTTGCACAGTGTAAATTGCTGAAACAGATTTTGCCCAATCTGGCACATTAGTGGGTATAAAACAGACAATGCCTTCTGGCGTGAGAAAGTTACTGCCTGCATCTGTGACTTCCTCTCCGTAATGGAATCTGAAGTTGGCATTTTGCATCATAATCACAAGTCAATCTTGCACTGCACAGAGACTCAGGTCATTCTTTTCATTCCCATAAACTGCAGTGTCGGAATGTCAGGAACTCTTCTCCATGTGTCTTTGTGACTGCAGTAAATACACAGGTGGATCAGGCACTAGAGGAGTCTTCTCTCATGACACCCTGCATTTGCATACAGCATCACCATATTGGTGACAGTTATGCATCAGCTCATTAAAAGTTTTCCAACAGACGTGTTCTCCCTCATTGACAGGCGTCAGGGAGGAAGACAAGAAAGCAGAAACTTCACAGATAGTTTTTGTGTCATAGTTCCAAGGAGCAACTTCTGAAAGATAACTTGTTGGATACTCAGTGGAATTCTGGATTGTCTTACACTTTACAAGATTGTTTAGTGAATTTTCCCAGTCTGTGAAGACTTTGAGGAATTTTAGTTGCTGTCTTCTAATGTGTAATGAATGGTGTGCAGTTCTGAATTCTGAAGCTACATTTAAAAGCTACAATTTGGATTCTCCATTAAACAGTTTTTGTATGACTTGCATTTTAAGGCTCCACTTCTCTCCCTGAAGTGTAAATATCAAGGGCAAAATAAAAGAATAGTCCAAATGACTCTCATGGGCTGTTGCATATTAAAGAAATTAAAGCATTTAAGAGTTTCTGGCTGAAGTTAAACCCATTCAGAATTGAACACTGCTTTGAATGTCTTCCTAAATTCTGTAATCCATTTAGAATTCCTTATTACAAGCCACTAGAGAGAGGTGAAAACTACAAAAAGGCACTTTCTTCTTTCTTTTCCACCTTATCTGTTGTTGTATTTGCACTTTCATGGCTGTGAGGAAGGTTCCCCCACCTCTGAAGTGTCTTGCAGTTCAGGTAGTTAGAAGGACCAAGGGAGGTCAGTTGGATGAAGTTGCTCAGCAGCTTCTCTCTGAGTTTTTCTTAACAGCAGTAGGTCGTGTGACAACAGATTTGCTCCTTTTCTTTGTACTTCATACTTTATATTTCTTCCTTCCTTTGCCTCACTTGCAATTTGTCTTATACCCTTGCCAGAAAGTTTTGCTCAGTCTGCTCATCATACTGATTTTCTAATTATAAGTTCTATTTTCAACATTAACTCAACTCTTAAGATGTTAAAAGACATTTGTAATTAAATCAACATCAAAGTACAGTGAGTTTCTGGAGTGCTCTGGAGATGATATCCTTATTGCCAGGAGAATGCTACTGAATACAGTGCAATTCTCACCCATCAGCTCTAGTGCTTCTGGTTATGGTTCTGAAATTAGGACATCTGTTTTCTAAAAGATTTTGATTTGCAATATGAAAAGTCAGTTCAGCTAAAAAACTTTTCTATTCTTTTGTATTCTGCCATGTGCTATTGTTTATGGTTTACTCAGTGAGGTAAATGTGAAAAGTTGAGGGGAAAGGCTGCTCTTGACAAGGGAGTTCAGAGAAATAGGAGGTTGGCACACACAGGACAGAAAAATGAGTATAACACTTCTCAGGAATCAAGCAGAAGGAATCTTACAGGTTCAGAGTTTTGGTGGTGTTTTTTTTTATTTTTAAGAAAACTGATCAGTCCATGTCAGTTAATTTGACCTTAAGTAAAACAATTTGGAGTCAATAATGAGTTGGATAATATGACCTGGCTAAAGCGAGGGAGGGATTTCATGTTGTGATGGATCGCTTAGGAGGCTGATGGCTTTGTTCTGTGCTGTGCTTTGGAAAGGAGGTTTTACATTGTTAACATTGTCATGTTGACAGCAATGGAGGTAATGCATTGGGCATTACTAATGTGCTGCTTGTCTGGGGGAATTCAGGTTAGGTACACAGAAGAAATTCTTTACCGTGAGGGTGCTGAGGCACTGGCACAGATTGCCCAGAGAAGCTGTGGCTGCTCGGTCCCTGGAAGTGTTCCAGGCCAGGTTGGATGGGGTTTGGAGCAACCTGGGCTAGTGGGAGGTATCCCTGCCCATGTCAGTGGATTGGAATGAGATGGTCTTTAAGGTCATTTCCACCCCAAACCATTCTTTGATTATGTGGAGTTTAGGTGATTCCTAGTGCCTAATAAGTTCTGTTATGTGCATCAGAATTACTTTTTTATTCCTTAAACATGTACATAGGCACATAATTACAGGAACTGAGACAAGCAGATTCATTCCCTAAACCAGAGCCCAGTTCTGTGTGTATGTTGATATCAAACATAAGCTGCCCACAGAAATATTTTTTTCCTGTGGATGTATTGAGTGTTTCAGGATTATGAGCGCTCTCAGTGCTTCCCTCAGCTCCAGAGAAGAGAGGACTTTGCTGCTTATGACGTTTCTGATTTTAGGCCTAACAGGCAATGGTTTTGGTTGTTTGTTTTCTTTTGTAAATCTTCCCACCATCACACTTGTCAAGGGAAGCTTGTTAATGGCATTTGCACTTCAGTGTGTGGAATATTTAAATTAAATTTCCTCACTTTAGATGTCTGTTATTGTTGTTCTGAGAAGCTGAAATCTGTTCATGATTTGTACCCGAAATTTGGTTTTTAACTTTTTAGCTTGTGTGGTTCAGTTTTTTGCCAGATGTGTGTTTGAAATCTGTGTCATTCTTTTCTTATGTTATATCGGATATATCAATTTTTTTGCTGTGATAAGACATAAAAATGTCATATACATTTGTAAACATTTCTACTGTGATGATATTAGGTCTTGATCCCAGTTGAGATTTTTTTTTTTTTTTGGATAAGGATTGATAAATCTCTTTTCCTTCACTGTAGATGGAGAAAAATATTTCAATCTAGAGCTGCTGCATATACATGGCTCATTAAACCTCATCTTGGACTGAGAGATAATTAGTGCCTCAGACTGAATCTCTCATTAAAGTCTAAATCAAGAGGTACTGGAGGCTGGACCTGTTACAAAGTGCTTTTGTATTAAAATTGTGGTTCACCTCTCCTTGCAAAATGGGCAGGACAATGAAATCAATGGACAATTGCTTTATCTTTGTTTAACTAAGATGATGAAGTTACTGTAGCTGCCTGATATGCTGCAGGCATATCAGGCAGCTACAGGAAGTCTTGCCTTCCTTCCCCATTCCATAGCAACTAAAATGCAGAGACTGCTAGGGAGGGAAATGTTAGAATGTAAATCAGAAGTGCAAATGCACATATTTGTGTGAAATCTATCTGTTAAAGTTTCTGTTTTGAAGGTTTTTCAAATTACTTTACAGTACACAGTCATAATATATAAACAAAACATTGCCATTTGGGCAGCCCTGCTTTGTTAGATTCCTAAACTCTAAAAGATGCAGGGAAAAATCTGTGGAAGATTTACAGGGGAAAAAAGAGTCTATTATGTAGATTGTATTGATTGTTAAGCACAAGTAGTCTGTGTTGGAAAGCTTTTCCATTTTCTTGAAGAAGAGGATGGCCACGTGCCCTAGCTAGTTAAGAAACCATCTATTTTTCCCCTTTGAGGTGTTTAAATCTCCACTCATGCATTTGTAACGTTTCTTTTGACCTTATGAACTTAATAGTCATTTCTTTTACCATAGTTGAAATTTAGACACTGTTGGCCTAAGGATGTACTTTTCAAGACTATTCCTTTACTTCTGCTTTGTTTTACTATCTGTTTTGTTGAAAAGAGATGATGTTTGTCTGCAAAGAGGAGTGTTTGCTTGTTATCAATAGTAGGCTTGGTTGGATGTAATCTTGAGAGTTTGTCTCATCTCAGCTGTCTTGACTATTCATCTAGATTCTTCTTCAGAATGGCTAATCATTAAGTTCAGTCTCTTTCCTGGCAAAAGTATTTCAATATAGTGTTATTTTTACTGTTGGAGTTAGTTCTAGGCCTATCACACTATATCACAGTGAAGACTTCATTTCTGTAAAAGGAAATAATGCCTGGGATATCTCCAGTTTGTTTGTTTTCCTTTGGTATTCAGGAGGGATGATGACCAAAGTCATGATTGTGCCTTGCTCTTCAGAACTGTTCTCCTAATGCTGGATTTCCCTTTCTGGCACAATAGATTATGTGTATATCAAAGTGCAATGGCATTATTGACCACAGTTTGTGTCTTGCAAACAGTGTAACCGTGTTAGGAAAGATTTCCAGTATGAGTAGTGACATGTTAATTGCTTGAGAAGTAAAATGGTGAGGGAGCTGTGCTGTGTTCCAGTCTGGAAGCTGTTCAAGCATGAGGTTTCAAATGTGAGTTGTTTAGCATGATACAGGTGTTTCACAGCTATATTATATGTGTGTTTGCATGCTCACATAAATGTGCATGTACAGATATGTCTGCATTGTGCATACCATGAACACCTGTATCAAAAAAATACATATATAAATGTATTCCTATGCATCCCTGTGAGATGTATTTATCCCAGTATGTGCACATACAGGCACACACATGTAGTGTACAGACATGCCCTGAGATGCAGGTCCACACTCAAGTAAGCTGCAGCAGCACTGCTCACCTAACTCCTGCAGAACACGGGTTGTCTTAATAAGTAGAAACTTGCTTGGTATGAATTGAGTAATCAATGATTGTAATTCCTGCAGATTATGTACTTGCTCACCCATTTTCCTTCAAACTGTTTTTCAGTCTTTTGTGAAAGAGCACTTCCATCTGCCCTCAGGCAATGGGAAATAAATAGTCATTAGTATGCTCAGAATGTTATGGTACAAATACTGTCTAGACTTAAAAATCCATGAGTTCATTTGCTTCATACAGACTTGCTCTTGCTTACTGAAGTAATTTATATTGTTGGCTCTCACTTCGGAGTTTTTACTAGCTGTGGACAAGGCCATTCCAGTTTTGCATGATGATCAGAGGCCCTTTGAATTGATTATGCAAGAGACACTGCACCTAATGAAAATGTATCATTTCACCTCTTGTTATGGGGAGGACTCTTAGTGTGATGCAATCTTATTTTAGAAAGGATTAGTCTGTCCTTTGGTACTATTGCTGTATTACTGTAAATACAAAATGCTTAGCTTGACTCCAGGGACAGCTAGTGCTTGACATTAACATGAGATTAACTGCTTGTAGCATTTTTCCAGGACTAAACTGCTCTACCAGACGCTCACTAAGCCTTCCTTAGCGTGCAGTCTGTGCAACTGCTCACTCCAAAATAAGTGGATAGGATTGTAGGGTTTTTTGCAGAGGAGGAATTAATATAGAGTAAGTAATAAAGCAAAGGAAGCTATCACCTTTCATGTCAAAATGACATTGTGCCATCTCCTGAGTGACTGGGAATTTCTTCTCTAAATAAGCAATAATATACAAAATAATCTTCTAATCAGTCACAGCTGTAATGATGCATGACTAACTGAGCTTCATTCAGTATTTGTGCAGAGAGAATATTGATAGATATAAGTGCTTATATTAGTCTTCCACTGACATGAAAAATAATCTGGGCAACTTACTGATACTCATCACTTCATCTTCACCTTGTTCATATCAGTTCTATATGCAGTAGTGATTCTGTGTGACAGTGCTGGAGTTAGGTGAAACATACATGTTTAACTTCTGGTATTGGATTTTTTTCTGTCTCATAAATCCTTTCATTGCAGTGGGTTGAGGTACACACATTAAAGGTGCTCTATTCTTTCCATCAGAGCTGCAGCAGCTCTCTGCCAGCCAGCATTTCCTTAGCTGACCTAGGGACCAGTCTGATACAGTTTGGTAGAGACTGAGAAATCTTAGTGCCTTTTTTCCCCTCCACTTGGCCCTGAAATCAGGTTCTTATATGGGGTTTGGGATTTATGTGGTTGTTTAGACATGGGATTTGGGGAGAACTCTGCAGTTCCTCCAGACAGTTTCCCCCACCAACCACATGTGTTCTCAGAGACATATTAAGTGTCCCATCCCTGCCTGTTCCTTTTGGTATCTGTTTATGGACCTGTTGTATAGGAGTCCAAATAATCCCTTTCTATACTCATTCATGCCATCTGCCTCCACTCTTCCCCATGCCAGCAAATTTGTCTTTCTTTTGGCTTCTCAAATTTTGCCTTTGTGCTGTGGATGAGAGTCTTAATTCTTCTGTGCAGCCATAAGGATGGGGAGGTGGATTGTTTATTGCTGTTGATTATTGCTTTTGAAATGTGGCAAATAGTTTGTCTTTGCTGCTAATGCAAGG
>NW_008689704.1:173744-217596 GCF_000695815.1 Acanthisitta chloris | reverse complement strand
TTTTTATTTTGATCTGCTCATCCTAGAGTGCCTAGGGGTTATGGATTAATTTTTTTCCTGGCTGTTTCTGTTGGGTATTCTTCTTCTGTTTTCTCCTTTTGAGTATTTGCCTCATTGTTCCTACCTTGAAATTAGGTATTTGTGTATTGGCTTAGTTGATTGTTCTCTCCTGCTGCAACATTAAATGGAAGAATATCATACTGGTTGCTGCAGAGAGGTTTTCTTAGGACCAGTCCTTGCACATGGTTGTGTGCCACTGAAGACCAAATGCTACATTTCATGTACATTTTGAGCCTAGTCCTGCCATGATGACTAATTTCCATGTGGAGTGATGGGCAAATTGGAGGTGAACAAGCCTTTCTCTTGTGAGCCCCAGCTTGGAGGAGTAAAGTGGGACAGGCTGTTTTGTGTGTGCATTTTGTAGTGGTTTCCAAGAAGTAGCTTTGTGCTGCTAGCAGAATTTATGCTTTCATAAATTAAAACCTTGCAAGACTTTTAAGAAATTTGCATGATTTCCCCTGAAAGTAAAAGGTATTCATGCTGCCTCCCCTTCACATTACTGAAGTAGTAAATCTCTAATAAAAGGGTTTATGGGAGGAAATGCAGATATTTTATTATAGTCTATATATATGTTTCCTATTCTGTCATCTTTTTAAGTTTGTCTGGCAGAACAACAACTTCATAAATTGTTTGAAGAGAGACTTGTACATTTCCTGGGCTAGGCAAAAAAAAAAGAAAAAAGAAAAAAAGTGAACAAAGTTGCATATTCTACAATGTTTTTTGATAACTGAGTGTGAATATAGAAGTTAGTTACAGGGAGCACAGCTTAAGGATGCAGCTTGCTTGGATAGATTTCCTTCATACTTTCAAAGGCAATATGCACCTCATCTAGTGTTTTCTGAACTTAGTTTTATAGAACAGAGTTACTGAAAACTGTAAAAATCCATTTTAATCACAAAGGCTAAGACTTCTGATTTGTCATTGCTCACTGAATTTCTTTCACTTTTAAATTTCAGACAAAAATAAACTTCTGCTCTTTCTAAGTGGTCATGCATTTAAATATGTTCATATTGCTGAAAACAGTTAAACTCGATGTTTTGTTGCCCATTTGCTTACCAGCTGCTATTCTCTTTGTGAACAAAATGACCATTTGCATCCTCCTCATTTATTTTTCCATTCTAGCATTTTCCTTCAGCTCTGTCTCCCTGTCCAACTGCATAACAGCCTATAAAAATATTAGTAATTCCAGTTTTCCAGTTCAGGCAAAAATATGTGTTCCTGTCTGACCATAATATCAAATGATTAAACTAATGCAACCATAACCTAAAAGCTTTGATAGTGTTTATCGTTCAGACTACTGATTTCAAGGTTGACTCTCAAATGAGAAGTTAAGAGCTCCAAGGATGCTGTGGTCAGTAGAGATTCCCACCCACACCCCTGGTGAACTAAGCTTAAAAAACTGGTTCACTATAATTTCAAGATTAGATGATTAGTAGTTCCTTGGGTACCCAGTATAAAACAGCTGAAATTGAAAATAAAATGAAGATAATGGCTGTGATAAAGAGAGTTGTATTGGTGCCTTATGTATTTGAACGTGCTCGTGAAATCAGGGTTATGGCTGATACGAGTCGTTACTTGCAAAGAACAGAGAATTGATTTTGTTCTGGGAACAGCTTCCTTATTTACCACATTTTTATTTCCTATATGCTGTTTCTCTAGCCATCTTGACTCAAATTCCTTTTACTGTTTAATCTCACATAGTCACCGTGCGATTTTTTTGAAATGACAAGAAAATAGAAAAATAAACGGTTCTTTAGAAAATACTCGATGGAACTTTTTGGGCAAATCACTTACCATCAAAAGATTATCAACAACAGAAACCCCTTAGAAAGTGCAGTATGTGCTGAGAATCTCTGAGCTAGCTGGACATAGCCCCTGAGCACTGGCTCTGGAGGGCAGAGCCTGCAGTCGATGCAGAGCATTGACTGGGCCATTATTGAGGAGCAGAGAACGTGCTGGATGTTCTAACCTCTGGTGCCACACATCACAAGTTGTTTGTGACACTGTCTCTGTAAGAATTGACCCGATTATATGTGCTATCACTAAAGATTGAGTAGTTTGTAGAGTATAAATTTGCTCTGAAACAAAGGATACTTGAAGCATTCGATTTAGAGGAAGGAAATGAAATGGTGCAGATGTTATTTTGCTCTTGGGAAAAGGTGTGTTGGGATTCTCTGCTTGTTCTTGAAAGCACAGATTAGTGAACTGGGCAAGAGGAAACAAAGAATGGAAGAGGCTTTGGTTCTAAAATGCATCTTTAAGTGGATGTGTTCGTTAAATTGCTTTTTATGGTAAAACTGAGAATGATAAGTGAACTTCATGGATGATGGCACAAAACTCAATATTAGGCATTTGGTTTATTTTAACATTCCAATCTGACCTGCAGAGACTCTGTCACTCTGTTCTCTGCAGAGACTCTGTCACTTTTCACCTACTTGTGGAATTTCTTCATGGTATTGTATTGCTTCACCTTCAGCATTGTGCTGTCATGATTTCTCAAGTGATGTCTCAATTAGTGGTTGTTTAATACAAATTGCAGCAATAATGGTTTACATTTGAGTAGCTTGTCACACGGTGAGCTGGGTTGCTGTAGAGTAGCCTCTTTGGGGGTTTTCTGTGCTGTACTGCCTTGTGATTGTCAGGAGCTTTTATTATTCAGACTTACCTTTGCTATTAACACAAGGTTTCACAGCTCTGGGTTCTAGAAATCAATTTAATTTCAGTGGAAGAAAAATATTTGATTTTTTTTTCTTCTCCATGTCTATTCATTAAATCATTCTCGTAACAGATATATGTGTTAATAACAAGATCGTTCATTTAACCAAGCACATGCCATTAGTAAGGTAAAATCTCTTTGAACTCTAGTTAGTTCTTAATCTCAGAACTAGATTTAAAAGAATGAAATATTAGAATTTTTGCCATAAATTTAAATAGGAATTGAGTAATTTGAACTAATGATAGAATTAAGTGGTGACATGTCAGTGTTAAACATGATGATCTGGTATATTGCAGTAGATATTTTCACTTATTTTTTTATGACGGGTAGGATTTATATGAGCAGTAATTCAGAAAAATGGGAGTCTACTTAATGGAATCATTCTCTTTAACACTATTTATCCTGACATTTGTTTTTTCCCTTTCTGATACCCTTTCTGGAATCTGGAAGCTTTTTACTTATTGTCATTTTTCTCTTAGTTTCAGCTCAGACTCTGAAGAGCAACCTTGACTCCATGAACCAGCAGATCCAGCGCCTTGAAAATGACATTGAGAATTTCCCTAAAACACAAGATGAGAACGATAAGTTCGTAGAAAAAATGAGCATATCCTTTTTGTGTGTCCTTGTTGATGATCTGAACATTCTGATCATCTGGTGAAGTATTTACAGCACTTGAAAATAGGTTTTAAGTCTCTCTTTTTCAAGCTTTTGTTTCAGAGCAGAGAAAAAAGCATCACAGAACATGATGAGAACATCTAACAGTAGACTTTGAAGTATCTATAGTCAGACTTCCAAGGGCATGACCAGACGGGTTTTTTGAAGGAAGTAGTTATGGTGGCCAGTCATAAAGATATGGGGATTTTTATGGGGTTTTTTTTTTGCCTTAAGCAATGGGTTTTAATAATAGTTGTTGAATCATTATCAGCAGTAAAGTTGATATATTTATTATTTTAGCTTCACATGTGGTGGGTTTTTTTGAAGGAGAATTTTGTTAATTGTATTAATTTAATTTTTTTAATAGACCGTTTTAGAGAAATACTCTTTTTGTACTCGGAAGTGTCTTTCCCTTTTATTTCTGTAGAGAATAGAGACTGCAAATTCCTTAACCAGTACTAAGTCACATTTGTGGAGAATACCATATGATGTCTGCCTCGTTTTCGCTCCAAAATTTTAATATATCTAGCTTTAGTTTTGCTTAAAATATAAAATAACAAGTAAAGTTTGCTGTAGATATAAAGAACTGACAAAACTGTGACACGGCTGAGCAAAAGCCCTTCTTTTTCTTAGAAGAAACATACAGGTTTTTATTTTGCACAAAGCAGATTTCTGTGTATATCAATGGAAGCATTTGGAGTGTGATATATGGCCAAGTCCAAAGCATTTTGTGTATTCATAGAAGCTCAGAGAGTTCATGTGACATTTCTTCTTTCTTGCTGCAACCAGATAGAAGTCATGTGTTTGTGGGTTTTTCTAAGGAAGGAAAAAAACCCCCAAAGAAGGGATTGATGTCTGGAGCCATTTGCAGCTGCTCATCACATTGAGTAGGTGAATGTAAGGAAGAGGTTCTCCCAACTGCTCTGTGTTTGGAAAGTCAGTTTTAGTGGGATTTACCATCTGAATGGGTTTGGTGACAGAATTTCACAAGAAGATAATGAATATCTTCTCTGTATGGATTTATTTTTAAGTTTCTGACAAGACTGCAGAAAAGTAGCTTAAGGGAGACGACTCCTGCCTAAGTGGAAAATTGTTTCTTATTCCTCACATATTCTCTTCCATCTTGTCTTACTGGCAAGGCTAAGAGACTTGCTGCTGGTAAGCATGTTTATCAGTTCTGCTATTTAAAAAAAAAGAAGCTTATTATTTCCTTGAGATCCATTCCCATCAGAAATCTTATAATATTGCCTTGTAATTGCCCTTTGCCTTGTCACCACTTCCATTGAGAAATGAAACTAACGTTCTGAAATGCACCTGTACCACGTGTTTTCTTGTTAGACCTGACAGCTCTGGATTACAGGTTCTAGAAATAATTTTTCAGTTGTGTTGAGTAAATGCTTTGCCATGTGTCACTTCGTTACATATGTATTTACTTATAAAAATGATTGGCATCACTCTGGTCATTTGGGGAGAAAAAAAGAGCCAAGTAGGTAATATTTAAATTCTCTGCAGTTTATCATCTGAATTTCTTAAAGAAGAAAAATTGACAGTGCAAAAAAGTTAGTGTATTAATGCTTTTATTGGCAAAAATAGGAGGATCCTATGAAACTTTTGGAGATTGTTGCAAGATCCCTAGGCAGCCTCAGCTCAGTGCATGTATGTTGATGTCACAGGTAGATTACCAAGTGCTGATAATTAAAATGGGCACCTGGAACTATGGGTGCCTGACAGCTTTAATCATACCAGCGAGTTTGGTGGCTTGACACAAGAGATAAGCCTTTAAGAAATGAACTGAGTCTACCTAAGGATTTATGTTTGCATAATTAATAGATGACCTGATAAGTGGTGATTTTCTTTTCTAGAAAGTCATCTCCTGTTCTATCAGGTGACCACATTTGTTTCTGCTTATCATTGAATGTTTTAAAGTTTTCTCCACTCATATTTTTATTAGATTGAGGAATAATTGTTAAAAGTGTAAAAATGCTGTCTCAGACTTGAGTGTGTATTTCCTTTGTTTCTGTCAGCTGGGGGAAGATTTGTTGTTGATGCACATCCTGAGATTAGAAAGTTGAATTTCAGGCTGAACCTCTCTCAAACTGCTTAAGCATTGCAGAAAATTGGAGATGTGTCTCAGTAGAGAGTTTTAGGATGCAGGAATTATACTCTACCTCAAAGCATAGCTTCTCCTTCCTGTTCCTGCAATAAACAAAGCTCTTCACCAGGAATTGTGAGTGAGACTTTGCTCAGCGAATGTGAAAAAAATATTGCTGGTACCACACTAAGGTAGGAGATCAGCGACAATAAATATACTATTTCTAGTATTAATTCATTGTGATAAAATTAATATTCATAATATTGAAGCAAATGCTGTGAAATAAATTAGTTTTTATAACTTGTTTAAAGAAGTAAGAGTTTGGTACTGTGAGTGAGAAAATGATTCAGAGAAATTCTAGCTATGTTTTCCTATAGGATTTTTGCTTGGCCGGTTTCTAAGTAGAATAATTTTTTATTTCACTTAATCAGATTTTTATTTAGCACATCCACTTATTCATCTCAGTGCACACTACTTGGTGTAACTCCTGGATGCTTAAAAATAACTTACAGCTACTTGAGGAGTTAAAAATGAAGACAGGAAGAGTAGTATGTTGCTACTCCACACGCTGTTTAAAAAGTTGGAGTATATTGCAGAAGTAATATGTTCAGATAAATGCAGCCCATTGATTCAAAAAGTTTGAGTTCAAGCTGTTAGAATTAAATTCATGGAGTTTGGACTGCAGTCTGCTAAGCTGATACGTGTCAAAAGGTCATTTTAATACATTTTTAATTGGTTGCAAACTGAGGAAAATGGGTTATCTTATCTGAATATTTCATATTCAAAGCAAGACTATAGGCAGCGAAATATAATAGTTTGACAGCAGATTTGGTTAGAACCATGAGGGCACCATGTGAATTGGTCTGAACTGTGTCAGTGTGACCTCCTGGCTAAGGGTGTCTGTCTGAGCCACTTATGATCATAAGGTTCCTAGTGGAAGGTGTCCCTGCCCATGGCAGGGGTTGGAACCAGATAGTCTTTAAGGTCCTTTCCAACCTGAACTATTCTGTCATTCTATGAACATAACAAAAGAATTCGGATGATGTAGCTATAGGTTGGTTGCCATCTTCAGTAAGCAATTAATAACTAATGGTTATGATCGTCAGAGTTCATCTCCAGTGAAGTAGAGTGGTCTGAGCACATCCTGCCACTGCCAGCTCCTGTCAACCACAAGCATGTGTTTTGGGACATTATGCAATCTTGACTTTAAAAATACAACTGGCATAAATTCTGCTATGTAGGAAAACTGTTGAAGTTTTCTGGGACTTGTTTGTCTTCCACGTTGAAACTTTCATACTGTGATCAGGTTACTTAGATTTATCTGCAATGACAAAGTGGATTCACTTCTTCAGGACTTTTTCCCCACAATCTTGTACTTTTTAATACGCACTTGTAGTACTGATTTTGGCTAATAACACTATTTCAACGTATGAGTAATTTTGTAGCTTCCTAGACAAGACAAGTAAAACCTACAATATTGTTTTTTTCTTCTACATCAAAAATCTAACTCGGTTCCCACCACCATTGCAGTGGAATTTGTGTTCCATTAGTAAAGAATTCAAGATTTTTTCCATACTCACTACTTGCTGGGACAGAGTTCTGCATCTTGCAAGGTGTGTCTGTGTTGTTTGTAGTGGTCACTGTGGATTTTTTGAGATTAGCTTTATGGAAAGATTTCTGTGGGGTGCTGAAGTGATTTTTATACTTGCTGTCTTGCTATCATGCAAGGATTTTAGTTTGTGTGCCTTATATTGGGCTGTCTCTAATTGCCTGAGCTGTAGGAATGCTCACAGCACCCTAAAGTCATTTGGATCCTGAAGCTGAACTGTATAATTGGCCACCAGAAATAGCTGATTTCAAAATGAAGGTTGCACCTCTGCTAGAATGGAAAGTCGAATGTAGTATAGTTAAGCAACAAGAGAGATGAAAATAATTCTTTCTGTGAATTTCTTGCTCTATTAAATAACTTATGTGAGGATTCCTGAGAAAACTTTTTCATGATCTGATCCACGGTTGGAGTTGTACTTTACTTGAAGATCAATTTGTAAATAATTCAACTTTAAATGTGAGAGGTTTCTTTTATAATTAGCCCTGCTTCATGCGGCACTGGGGAGTCTGATTCAACAGTTTAGAAAAGTAATTACAGACTATGCCAAATCTGCCTTTCACTCCTTGTTTCATTGCAGTGTTTGTGCCTCTAATTGAAGATTTTTTTTTTAAAGTGCAAAACTCTGAATTTTATATTTACTTGCCGTAGGTGTATACGTTGGTTTCTTTTCAGTCATGTTAAAACATGAGTGTGTAGTTGGGGATTGAGGAAGATATTCAGATTAATGAGGTTTAAATTTAAATGTTATTAAGAAAGATTAAAGACAACAGAATGAAAAGCAATTTCAGAGGGAATAAATGGAAAGCTGTACAGAGTTAACTATTAATTAATCTTGACGTAGAACTATAAATACATAAATAATAAATACCATTTCTTTCCTCCTTCCAACATCCACACACACACACTCAATGACAAAAGTTTATTCCTCTGGAAAGTAGACAGGAGCTTTGAATGTTGTTCCAAGGAGAAGGGAAAAGGGGCAGGAGGACACATGTTTGGTCATTGGGTTCATGGTGTTTGTTATCCTGCTGCCTGGAGAGAATGACTGTGGACTGATACATATTTTATAAACAATCTTACATTAATTTAATTATATAATGTGTCCTACTTGTACTAGTATATCCTTAAATGAAGATTTTTATATGGCTTTTCTGGTTTTCAGCTGTATCATTTACCCTAATAAGAGACATTAACATGCCTAATTTTATTAAAATCTTTTGCCTGCCAGAGCAATCAATGCTGCCACGTGGGTTTTCTGACTGATTGCATATATGGGAAGAGTTAAAAGCTTATTTTTGAAAGAATTGCAAAATTAAGGGAACGATGAATGAAAGAGCAGAAATTACTGCAGATAAAAAAATTTCAAAGCACTGTGCATTCATCTTATCATTAAATGGAACAGCAGCAATTTGTGAACTAATTTTAATTTTCAGTAAGGAACACCATTCATTAGAACAGAACCCTTTTTATGAAGTAAAAAAGCTCCTTCCTGAAAGGCATAGATTCTCACTTGATGCGTATTTATGCTCCTAGTTCTATCTAATAATGATTACTGCTTCACAAGTGAGTGTGAGGGGGTTTATTTCCTTGCTTGATGTACTTCAGTTGTGCAGAAACGATCTGGGGACAAGTCAGCTTTATGTGTGTGTGTGACGTTGACACAGTGAGAACGTTGGATATTTAATGTGCATTAAACATCAGCAGCTAATTCTCTTGTAGCAAGCAGTGTACTGCAGGATCTCAGAGCAGGCCACTGGGGTAGGAACCAGAGGACTCTGAGTCAGGATCTCAGCAGCTGGAAAAGGCTGGGAACATCTTTTCCTCTCAGAGTGACTGAGCAGCAGGACATCAATTACACACTGACATGGAGTGCTGAAAGAATGTTAATGGCATTAACACTCTTGTCATC
Organism: Acanthisitta chloris; assembly: GCF_000695815.1. Lineage (NCBI taxonomy): Eukaryota > Metazoa > Chordata > Aves > Passeriformes > Acanthisittidae > Acanthisitta > Acanthisitta chloris. Next base: position 208,556 of record NW_008689704.1, on the reverse strand, counting down.
TGTTAACACTTGGGATTTCCTCCTGGCTTGTTATGGAAAAATAATTCACTTAAAGTGTTTTGAGATGTCATTTTTAGCAAAGCCTGTTTTTGTTTTTCAGACAACTTGAAATGCTGAAACTGGCGTCTTCATTTCTGCATGTAAATGTGCAGCTATATGTGAACTTGCTCATGTTTTGAGGCTTCTCACAAAGAAGCCCAAAGGGGGAAGATTTCTAGGAGCTTTTGTCTATGTCCCTACATTTGAAGTATCTTTTGCCTGAATATACTTCAATGTGTTTTTAAATGTAGAGGAATGGGAAAAGAGAACCATTCAATCAGTTTTCAAACTCCAGGTCATGTATAATCCTTAAACAGCTTTATACATTTGCCTTTTCTTGCGATATTTATATAAAGTTTTTGTTCTTACTATCTACAAAAATGACATTTGAAAACGCTTTCGTTGGCAAGTGCAGCTCTTGACTAGAGCAGGTATTTTGGGAAAATAATGGTTATTTATCTAGGTAAAAATACTTTTCTGAAATAGTGTGTAGGGAGAAAAGTCTACCTTGCTGCTCCTAGATGGAGCATGGCTTTGATTTGTTAGGTTTTAAATTGCAGTTACATTCTACAAGTCATCAGGGTGTTTTCTTACGCTTAATGCTGAACATTTGTTGAAAGTTAATCCTCCTGCTTACAGTTCAAACCCAACTCTAAGAAGCACTCTGCAGAAAGCTTAGGCTGTGCTTGCACCAGGGAAAAGGTCTTGGTTTAGGTGGCTGAGTGTACCAGTGGAAGGAAATGCAACAAGAGTGATTTATTCCAGTTTAAAAGATCAAAAGGTCAACTGTTCTCTCCAAGTCGTGCCTCAGAAGAAATTAAAACATGAATAAATGCTTAGTCAAGATTTGTTTTAATGTTTTCCACCATTAGTTAGTCTTTCTTGCTAATATAGTGAACAAATAACACTAAGTTAATATTATTGATGCTGGTTGTAAAGGAGGAAAGGCTGAACAATGGAACTTTCAAATCCTTTTTCTCTCTAGTGAGGAAAAATGGAATACTTTCAGCTTCACTCAACAATTTTGAACTTTGATTTGCTCAGTTCTTAAGAGGGTCAGCTGAGGCCATTCTATGCTCTGCTTTGCAGTCACCCATGAAACAGTGAGGAACCTTTTGAAACTTTAGGATTTGCCTAATATCAACACGTGATGCTGAGCATCCAGCAGTAGGAGGAGACTTCTCCTATTTGTGTTGATTGTGCAGGAATATATAATCTTTCTAGTTGTTTGCATTTAAGCATGAGAAATTATTTGTTCAAAAATAGACTTGTCATTAATTGCGCTTTCCATTAGCAACATCGAAGAAAACCTCTCTTTTTCTAAATGAAAATAATAAGTGGAAGAAACAGATTTTGTGCTGCCTCCTGAAGAAGGACAATTTATTTTCTGTTGAGTCTTTATGTTAAGGAGTTTTATGTTGAAATGGAAAAGGTTTTCAGCAGTAAATATAAGCCCCTGATGCTGTATGTCTTTATATTCATTTTTACTTAAGGTGGGATTTTTAGCATTTTCTCTGCTCATGTTTCTCTAGAATTGTAATTGCTTTTGTCTGTAAGCGACTCATCCTGCTGTTCAATATTCAAGTTCTCTGGATTTCTGGTATCCCAGTGCATTCTGAGTATCCAAATTGTTCTTGTTACCAGGGCCTTTTTGGAATGGAAGATAAATTTTAAGTCCCAAGCATATCATTTTTTCCCCACTATAGACCTGTGTCAATTTGAGTTCATTGGTAATGAGATAATAAAGAGCTCTGAAGAACTTGCACCTTCTACTGCCTATTCCATAGGCATTTTCCTCAAATTTACATAATTGATTGACGTGATGAGCAAAGGAAGAAAAAAGTACCATGTGGTTGTTGTACGTTAAATTTTGGAACTAGGACACTCTGTTCTAAGTTTTTGTACCTCTAAGACAGCTAAATTTGTGATTTGAGTATCAGATTTGAGGTTTCAGTTTGACAGCCACCAAGTCTGTGTGCCCCAGATTTGCATTATTTTGTGTTGCCCCAAATGCAGGAAAAGCATTGCTAAAAAGCACTTTTGAAAAGGAAATTGACAGTGTATCATTTTCTGAGAGGTTACATTTAAAAACCTTTTATCTCTGCACACTCGCCTCGTATTTAAATGGCTGTGCTAAAGCAACCAAGACACACTTGATTAAACTGATCGTGCTTGTAATTCTCAGAAGTACATCTGAAGGTCTGACGTATTTCATCAGCATTGGCAGAAAATCCCAGTTCTGAAAGCACTGTGATAGAAGATAGGAAGAATTAGTTTGTACATATAATCTGCTTTTCTTTCCCAAACTAGAGGCTTTTTCAGAAAATTCAGGGCATCAGTGAATAAACAGTGTTTTCTTTTCCCCTTTCTGCATTGCTAATTGTTTAAGCTCATGGCATCTCAGCATTTTGAATCCTTTTGAAGAAATGACCCTGCCAAGTTCAAAATCAGATTAGAAGCAATTTGGGCTATATTTAGGTACCAATATTCAATTGACATTATTAAGCTATGGGGAAAAAAACCACTATTTGATGTTGTTGAGCTCAAATGTACTTAAGCTGTTTGCTTAGTCTTTAGAGAGTGTGTCTCCCCAGCATGTAAAATGATCTGTGTGTGCAGTTGCCTTTTTATAGGTACCAGTTTAAAAATAAGATAATCAGCAGGGCAGAAATATGACTAGGGCCTATTGCAGTTAGAAGGTAAAACATCAGAAACATCTCCTGAAGTTCTCAGTACTGAGCAGCAGAGCAGCACTCACACACAATCCCAGAAGCTCTAACCTGTTTGTTTACTTTTTTGGTTTTAGGAGATGCAGTTGTTCCCTGACAGTCATGATATAACTGTTGCTATTCAATTTGATTCCCACTGAGAAATGTCACTATGGCCTTGTGTCATTTACTAATCCTTTGGCTTACCTAATTTTTCAACCTGGAATGAAAAAAAAAATAATTATCCTCCCACAAAAATTGCTTGGAAATATTTGCATGGCTGGTGTCACTTCTTGTGTGAGTGCATATTTGTCATGAAGGTCAATAGACATAATTGAAGTAATGTAAGGTTAAATATGCTGTGTCTGCTGCATGTAAATATTCTAGACTTGCAGTAGATTATCCTGCTGTGTTTGCTGTGATATGCAGCAGGTGAATGCTGTGAATCTTTGGACAAAGTTAACTTCTAAAAATATATTGCCTTTTGCAAATTATTTTGCTGTTCTAATAGAATGAATCTCTTTTATGGTCATGACTGAAACCAGTTGTGTTTGCTTTGTTATACAGTATGGTAAATGGCAATGTTGCTAGTTGTTGTCCCAAACAATCTTCTTTCTGAATTAGTTGGGGAAAAAATCAATCAGTTTGTCATGATCCTGCTACAATCCTAATTCCAGAATTGCTCTGCAGCTTTTTATACTTTAAAAGGAATCTATTTTCCTTTATTTACTCCTGTGCTTTGAGCCTCCGTGGTGACTAAGCTGCAGCCCTTGTAGAATTAGAGACTTCCCAATTAAAGATGAGTTTAACCTTGTGGAAAAACAACTTTGATATCTTCTTGCTTGGTCAAGTCCAGTTTTCCTACTGAGAGACAGTAGAACATTAAGTATATTTTACTTAAAGTGTTTCTTTGACAGAAGAGGGTTGAGGAATGAAGGTTTGAACATAGTTTCAGCCTCATTTTTATGCCCTCTGCTTTATTTCTTCTGAGTAAATACTAAGACATATGTGAGAAATACACATGGAAGAGACTGTCAGTCTGTCTTCTATGTTAAACCTGCAGATTAAAAAAGCCAGTGTGGGATCATAAGGGATTCTTGTAGGGTGTATGGAGTAACAGGTTTATCTTGAACCAGAGCAACACAGGATGATTTGCAAATCTCAAGCCTTCTCCTTTGTTTTCCTGCCTTCTCTTTCTCAGCTTTAATGAGGCATACTGAAGCTTTCTGGAATAAATGTGGGTGATTCTGTGTGTGTGTGTGTTTTTTTAATCACACCAAGTATGAAATCTTCCTGAAGGTATGCTGAGATTTCTCTATTTCCCTCTGTGGTGCACTAAGCATCAAAAGAGTTGTTAGGCTGTTTTTATTACGTATCATCAAGTACCAGAGATGCTGTTCAGATATTTCGTGTTAATTGTTTAATTTGATGCAGTCAGTGTGTTGCTCAGTGAAATGGAATCTGGGAGACTTTAAATTGGTCAGGTCTAATCCAGCAAGATTTCAGACGTTTAATTTTTATACTAATACGAGTTTTTTTATTAGTACTTTGCTGTGCTTTTTCTTGGTACCTTCCTTTATTCCCTTTTTTAATAATATTGTGGTTTAATATCTTTATGTTCATTCTTGGGAAAGGAATTCTACACAGGCCTGCATAATTGATCATAAGATATGCCATTCTTTTATGAACAAAACATGATACAAGCCAACAGAGAGATATTAGTAAATCATTGTTTCAGTGCTTGACCAGTTATGTGAAAATTGTTGATTTGCTCTGAGACATGATCAGCCTCAGCCTAGAGCTGCCTTAAGGGGATAAACACAGCGTGATGAGAAGTAGCAATATGTTTAGTAGAGTGGGGGATCAGTCAGGTTCTTCAGGGACTGGGGGGAAGTCCATTTTTATATACTAACTTGAGTGAGAGTCCCTAATAAAAGGCAAACAGTTATTCAGTTAAATTACCAGATAAAGATACCAGTAAATAATGCAAAAACACAAGGCAGAGAAATACCAAAGGGTCCTGGATCTGGAATCAAGACTTAATAGTGTGAGAATAACTTTGCAGAGGTGTGGGATGCTATAATGGAAAAAAACCACTAATGGACATGTGCATTCACGAGGATGTAGTTTGTTGGCAAGATGAATTGTGTACTATCTGCTCTTTTTTTATGAGGTATAAACCCGAGAAGCAAACACAGTTGGAAATGCAGTATAGACAATATGTTCCCCATAAAGGAAAATTAATTAATTTGAATCTTGCTGAGGGTATGTTCTTTGTTTTGTGTGTAGAGATGGCATTGTAAGTGTGTTGATTGCAGGGTTTTATGTTTGCATAGATACCATACATCAAAGAAGTCTGCACAATGTTTTACAGGGAGTTGAAAGTAGGGATGGAAGTTTGGGGGGGTCTCACAGAAATGCAGGTGCCTGGGCCTGGAGGGGAGGAAAAGTAAAATGAGAAGTATATAGAGACAAAAAAAGTTGAGAGGAAAGTGTTGGTAACTCATTGATTTTTTTAAATTATTTTTTTTCATATAATTATTGAATCTGTGACTAAAACCTTTGTGCTTATATGCTCTCAGTGATGCCCTATTAGAGCTTTTTTGAAGACCTTTCTTTCCCAGATGGTTCATTTCCCCAGTTCATCTGGATTTTCAGAGTCAGTTGACACTCACTTCTTGTTACCTTAGTGTTGCTCTTTAAAGGGCTCTTCTTTTCCCTTCTTGTTTTCCCCTTCATTCAGATGTATACAGAAAGAATTAAATCTGTCTTCCTGCCAGGCTCAACACACCGTGCTTTGTAAAGAGCTTTCCACTTCCTTTTTTATCATACATTATTTCTTTTCACTATTTTTTTCCCTATATTATGAATCAGCTTTCTTAAAGTGAACTGAAAAAGCTCTCTGTGTTCCAGGTGATAACTATAGGATTATATAGGTATAATCTTTACTTGGATTGAACTTGAAAAGCACCTAATAATGTGCCATGCTTTAGTGCATCATGTTCATTTCTCTTACAACTATTTGATGTCAGTAAAAGAAATGACAAATCCCTTTGGAAAATGATGCTTTGCATTTAACTGGTTGGACTAAGGCACAGTTCATAAAGATAATAGAACAACTATGGAACATTATATATGAAAATATTGTTATACAAAGCAGATGATCAGTTTTCTTTGACAGTTAGTTTCTACCTTCAGATTTTCATTCCTTTTAAGGAAGGAAAACTCTGATGTGAGGGGACATAAGATTATATTGATTTCTTTCATATTGGGCTGTACTATGAGTCCTGTGCCCAGGGGTGTACAAATAATCTGTACATTCCATTATAGTATGAATAAGGGAAGAAATTAGGAAATGCCACAAATGGAGAGGCAAAACGAAATGCATCAAGTAGCTCTGTGGAATCAAGAACTTCACATACGCTATTTTTTGAACTTTTATTTATTAAACATCATGTTCTGTAAATTATATAGTTCAGACTTTGGTATGTTTAAGGGCAGATGTTTGATTGGAGATTTGTGTTGGATTTTTTTGTGTAATCCCCTAAGATTATGTGGATGTGCCACATGAGAGAGCTCCATTCTGTTCTGCACCTTGAAGGCTGCACCTAAAATTGTGCTTCAGAGCTGGTGCTGACAAAGCTTGAGAGAGGATCATATGCAAAAAAAGGAGAAAAGTATAAAAAGAGCACATGTTGGCTAGCTAATGAGAGAAAACATTTGGACATTAATCTACATAGGCACATGAAAAATTATTTGAGAAAAAAGTCTTCTCGTTTACAAGATTCTAAAGGCTAAATTTCATGAACAGAACTCTACTTCTATACATCTACACACAGAAGTCTAACAGCTCCTTGATTGTGAATAATTGCCTGAGGGAAACTGTGCTTTCATCCTTAAATTTATATTTAACCAAGTTGTGCAGATCACTGAAAGATAGTTTTGTAAGGAGTTGTGCACTGTTAGAGTGATAATCCATTAGAGATCCAGTCTCTAATTGTTGGATGCTTGTTTGAAAGTCAGAAATTGGAGGGAGAATGCGCTCCATAAATCCCTGGACTGCAGCTTTAGGTATCAAAATCAAACTGGTATGAGACACTGCAGTAGCAAAAGTGTTGCTGTTGATGGAACTGCTTTTTGCCCTCCACCCTTCTCCACTCCCCAGAAAGAAAAAAAAAAACTTCAAAAGAACACAAGTATTTTTCGAGGGGAAGGATTTAATTGAGAAAAAGTGGTGTATGTGAGTAAAGGAAATGCTGATTTCAGATCCTGATTTGCCCTGTGATTATTCTCTTTGCTTTTCTCTCTGACCAGAACAGTTGTTTAAGAAATATCCTCAAGTGTTTGTTGTCCATGATAGAATTTTGAGGGATTACTTCACTTTCCTGACTTTTCCTTGTTATAATCCCAGTTGTTTGTGGCAAGGCTCTGTGTGTGGATGTGGTGGTGAACTTCTAGGAAATAATTGCCCAGTAAGTTATTAATACCAAAAATTGGAATCATTTATGAAGTGGAAAGAGGAGGGAAAGGACATGACCATTTTAGTCAAGTTGTATATGGTGTGTGGTTTGACAGAGGCAACTGGTATTCAAAATATCATATAGGTGCAAAATAGACTCATTTTTAGTGTAGTGTTTCATTCTCTCCTCTGCTTGGATGTGTGAACACATCATTACAGCAGTTGTTTGTGCTATAAGCATAACTCGATTTGAATAAAATTATTCTATGCTTTTTTCCTCAGGTGACATAAAATAATTCCTTTTCCTCCTTGATTTGGAACATCTTGGCTCTTGAAACAAGAGATTTTCAGATTTCTCAGAACAAGAAATTGAAGTTCTGACATTGCAGCTTGAAAGGAAACCTAGAAATATAGGGAGGCACATTTCTCATTTCCTTCCCCACACTTTACCAAAAAACTTTATCTAGATGAAGTAACCATCAGATCTCCTGATTGAAGCTTGTTAAAATCAGGTACAACTGACAGCTCATACATCCCTCTCTTAATTAAATCCAGATGAAGTGAGGAAAAACTGCCTGATCAAAGAGAAAGGGAATGTGGTTGCAGCTTCTCTGAAAGATTCAGGGCACACAAAGCTGTAATTATTGTTTAAGGCATCTGATTGTGTGTTCCAAAGCTAATAGAATATTTCTAGGAGTGGCTACCTTACCAGGCTTCTGCTGAAATAGTGCCAACAACTACTTGTTTTTATTGTTGTTAGAACATGCTCATCAATGCTTTGTGCTATTTGAAACAGTCACAATTAATTTGAATATAATATGCAAAACATGTTTTACAGCATCATTTTGTTTGTACTAGCTGCATTTTGGTTGTTTTCTCTCTTGTTTTTATTCATCTAAAGAGATTTTTATCTAATTGTTCTCCAGGGATGGTATGCTACAAATCCATTACTCTTGCAACATTTTCTGTTTGATATATGCTTGACTATCATGTCTTCTGTGTTGCTTTCTAATTAATGCATGAATAGTGATTATAATTAATTGTTTGCCACCACAAAAAGTGAGAGAGATTTCACTTTTGGAAAAGCTTCAAATTCTGCTCTTGGTACTGTTTTCATAGTATTTCTAAACCAAAATATCACAAATGAGAATGGAGTTAAGAATGATATGATTTCTGTTGTAAAAGGTGCTGGAAAAACACCTGCAGGAATATATAGGGAGTGGCTCCTTTGCAGATTTCTAGTATAGGATTCCAGCCAGAAATGTGATCTGTGACTTTGGAGGATCTGAGGAGAGGTCTATGAATTTTATACAAGTATAGGAAAATATCCTGGAAAGCATTCACAAGATGGAGGAATAAACAGGACAATTCTTGACATTCTTGGGTAAATTTATAAGGCTCTTTGCCTTTATTCTGTCCTATTATCTCACATCTATTCCCATCAGTTACCTCCTCTTCAGGCCGTGGTTATGTTGAAGTACCTGCAGGTCTAAAAAGGCTTAGGATTGAGAGGGAAGATCATGAAATACATAACCAACATACACTGGGTGTGAAGTTATATCTGTACACCTATCTGTTTCATTATTTCTGTGGTATAATTTTCTTTTTCCTCACTCGTAACAGCTCTCACAGCTTCGATTCAGATCAAATGAAGCTAAATTGTCCAACTCTTTCATTTCTGAGTGGCATTTTGGCATTCTTCTAAAAGGATGTTTTTTACCTGTCAGGCACTGTCGGGAAACTCAGTGCCTCTCAGCAGGTTTTTGCAAATGCAGTTTCAAAATCCTGGTGACATCATCAGTGGAAACAAAGCATTGGTTTTGCCAGGATGAAAGGTTTGGTTTGCTTTCAGGGGTTCTGGGACTTTTAGAAACTGTTTTGATCTTTGCCTTCTGTTAAAAATGGGAGTATGGATTTTGGGGATTATTTTCCTGTTGCAAGTATGGGGAAAACCCCCCGCCCCAACCTCTGAGGTCATGAACTTTCTTTTTTTCCTGAGGAAAAAGGGATAAAATAGTGGGCTGGGTTAATATAGGTTAATACCTAACTCTAATCTTGGCATTTTAAAGAAAAAATAAAATTAAAGTGTTTTTATTTAAGATAGACAAGATCTTCGCTACCTTCTAGCCTGGGGTTTTAGGAATGCTGCCATTTGTGTTCTGTTTGAGGAGCCAAGTGCTCTTATTTACTTTGAAAGGTTTCTTCTTTATGCTACCACAAGAAACTCCTAAACTGGCATCCTGAGTCTTTGAGCAGACTTGTCCAATATAAACCAGTTTAAGAAACAGCCTGTGGAACTTTGTTCCTTGGACTGAATATTTTATAAAATAGGCCCTTGTTTACCAGTTTTTGCCCAGAGAGTTCCTATGGGACTTGTAGAGAAATGAGAACTGATCTTGGCCTCCTGATTAACTGAAGTATAAATAAAAAAAGCAGCATTGAAATGATGTTGACATAAGCTTTGTCTTGTGCATAGTAATGTGGTATGTGCAGAATCAATGGTAATCATCTTTTCATTATTGAGAAGTTTGCAGGAAAATTAGGAATTGATATAATTGCTTAGAGCTGGGAGTAAGGAAACATTGGCAGAATTTTCTAGTGTTTCAAAGATTAAAGTTTTATGGCCTTTTATGGCCAAGTCCGAAAACATCATCTTAGTTAACATAAACTTAAGTGTGAGTCTGTGGTTTTAGGAGAAGGAGCAGGTCACAGCCAGCATTGTTCTTGGATAGTTATGATCTTTTTGTTTCATTTCCATGAACACAAACCACTGAAATAATGTCTGTACACAGTGAATGCAGTTGTCTTAAATAATTCTTATCGTTAATAATAACTTCAGGTACTAATGGAACGAAGGGAGAGGAATAGACCTCTTTGCTCCAAGATAGCTGAGAAGCAACTGTTCTTTTGTGGTTTGTTCTGTTTGTTGTTTTCCTGGGCTGTTCTGTCAAACGCTGAATGATGAGGTAATTTGCTTTGTAATGAGAAAGAAATTCTCACACTGAGGTTTTTATGGGTATTTTATTAGGGAATCTTTAAGCTGTACAGAAGTACATGATTGTGTGTACACAGATGAAGTGGGGCTCCTTCTATGGATCTTGCTTTCTTTGGGTTCTAATTTGGCTAGAGTGAAGTATATTGTAATGAAGATTTCAGCAAATTTTTCTTTTTTGCAGAGGCTTTCACCAGAAAGAAAAGATTAGGGATATAATTGTGATTCATAATCATCTGTGTCTTCTGTGTAGTCACAGAGATTCATTATGTATGTAGTGTGAATGATAAAATTGTTAGCATCTGTTTACATACTGATAGCAGGTGAAAATAAAGCTATCAGTGTAAATGACTTACTGTTATTAAAGCTGAATTTCTGTCTTCAGCTAATAAGTTCTGTTTATGTTTCTCCAGTTCAAGTCAAAGAATGCTCCATTATGAATGAGTGTGGAGATCAGAAACTAAGAGCACTGGTACATCCTTCATTAAAGATGGCACTATTGAATCAAACTGTCTCTTCTAGCTAGTTAAAACAGATGTTTAGCCTAGTTTGGTTGTTCCTTGATTCAGATTCCTGCTCTGAATGGTATGCAGGAGTTTGGAAATGACAGAATCTGATGGGTATGGTTGAAAAATGTTTAGTGCATTTTCACACTTGGTGGTAATTGTCATGAAAAATTATTCTAAAAGTATTTTGAGTTCTCTCTGAAATGTGTTTCTTTAGTAGTAGATAAGTGTACCTTATCTACTCTATTTTAACACTATATTTTCTAAAACTTCATTACTTTAAGGAACCAAGTTATTTACATTGGGAGTAGTACATTGATTACCAGTTTTCCTATTGTAAATTCTAAATTGTTGATTATCTTTTTTTATTACTTTTCAAAGACCAGTGTGTCATAGAATCTGTAGAATCAGTAAGAAATGCACCAAACAACTGGTGTGGACAAATTTGAAATTATGTTAAAATTTATGACAAAGCCATGTTTCTGATTTCTCAGTGATGCTGTGCTCTCTTCTGAGAACAGTTTCTGTCTGTAATGAGTATTAGCATCAGTGTGTATAGCAGAATAAGAAACCTTGATACATCCAGTAAAACTGAAGTTAACAGAGAAGTAAGTAGATCAAATATTTAAAGAAATAAAGTTGAGGTGGCTTTGCTTTCCAGACTCCTAGAAAATCCCAGGCTGATTATTTTTTACCTCCTTGTCATAGTGCTAATTTAAGGAATATGCTAAATACATTTGATTTCTTCCCTTTAGGTTGAGAAGGTTTATAAATGAGAACATCTTCTACCTCTAGTCCCAATGGGCCTTTGTTTTCTTTTGTCCTCGTGTTTTTGCTCTCTTAGGGGATAATCCATCCCTAGCATATTGCCAGCTGCCTCTTTCTTAAATGAATTTTTTTGTGTCAACACAAGCTTTTGAGATTCAAGCATTGCATGTAAAACTCTCCCAATGGAATGCTGCTTTCTCCTGTTTTCAACTTCCTCTAACCAGTAGCTGGAAGGATGTGTCAAAAAGAACTTGGAGTCAGTCTTTGAAAGGCTTTTGGAAAGTGTTAAGAAGTTTCTGGCAGGTCTCTCCTTTGTGTTTGCTGTGCAGTCTTTCATCTTCGGGAGGTATCAAAGGCATCGACTTGGTGGCCTGTTTTTTTTCTGCTGTTTCAGACTTGTGTTGAACATCCCTTGAATTCCTTGTCTGTGGCTCTGGAGAGGAGCCTTCTGAACTGCTGCAACACCAGTGCTTTTCTTATAGTTAAATGAGCAGTGTTTTTTCTGCTGTGGCTCCTGTATTCATAGAATCATAGAATTTAGGGGTTGGAATGGGCCTTACAGATGATCTAGTCCCAACCCTCCTGCCCTGGGCAGGGACACCTTCTCACTAGATCAGGTTGCTCAAGGCTCATCCAGCCTGGCCTTGAACACCACCAGGGTTGGGGCAGCCACAGCCTCCCTGGGCAACCTGTTCCAATGTCTCACCATTGGTATTGTTGATGAATGCCAAGCTATCAGTTCTGCCTTTCATCTGCTTTGTAAGTCCTGACAGTAATAGGTGTGTTTTGGGGCAAATGAGTGTTTGACATTTCTGGTACTTTATTAACTCTTACTCACATTATTGATATGTTGATGTGAAGTCCATAGCAGTTGTTATGGTACGTGTGATGACTTGCCCTGAAGCTGATTTGAGGTCTTCAGCCTTGATTTCTCTGATTTTATTTTTTTTTCAACTGTTTACATGGGAGAAACAAGTAGGAAACATGGAAGTACCATGGTAGTGGTCCTCATATGGACATAAAGAATTTAATTCTACTATTGATGGCAATTAGTGATTCTTTATCTCTGCCAGAATATGGTAGCATAGCATCTTAGTAATGTTTGCATTATTGCTTGCTTAATTAAATTGGTTTAGGCATTGCACTGGGTATTTCCAAGCAATAGTATTTACAGTGAAGTCTTGGCATATAATTTTTTATGGTTATGAAACTGAAAAAAATGTTTGGGAATATAAAGTTATTTCTCTTAGTTGAACAACCATCTTTAGACTTGTTAGTGGAAAAATCTGTGAGTTTTGGTTTGATTCAAGAATACTGATCAGGAAACTTTGTTTACAGTTTTTAAATGAGCACTCACTAAGCTTCTATCTGTGTTGAGGAAAACTGTTGGAATTAAGTATTTCTGTGGCACGAAGTTGAGAAAGCTCAGACTCCTCACTAATGTTTGTTCAGGAAATAGTGAAGGCATATATAGCTCTGCTTCCCTGGAATTACTGTGTTGGCTAAGTCAGAACATTTCAAGGTGATGTTTTAAGTTACTAATATTTCTAAGTAGGAGGATGGTATGAAGCATATAGAGGGTGACAGTAACTTTGTTAATATTGCATGGTTTATGACTGGAAACTATTGTCTCTACAGCTCTCACTTGTCTTCTTTCAAATTAAGCATAGTTAAAATACTCTGTTCTCTCTCTGCTCATCCTATTCCTCCTCCTTACTGATGTTCTTTTGTCTTGCAAGCTGTCTGCTCATGATATTTCTTACTTGCAGTTTGCTACTTACTAGATAAAAAATAATAACATTGAAATTACAGTATATGTTTCTACAGGGTTACTCTGAAATATCTTCTCGTTTCAGTACCAGTGTTGGGGTGGGTTTTTAGTGCTTACTGTTGTTATTTCTCATGTGAATGTGCAACCTGAATGGAGGATTTGACTCTGGGAGCTTCGTCTCAAAGAATTGATTGCAAATATGGCATAGCTCAAGTATTTTTCTTTTTGTCACACTTTTCAGTCATTTTTAGTGTATTAATTTAGTTTTATATTATACGAGATTGTTTTTGAAGGATCCACAGATAGAATTTGTACAATTATATACCTGTTTAGTTCTTTTTCCTAGTGTTTCTGGTGAGCTGTTCAAAACAGCACTCTGCTGACTCCACTGCAATTCTTGTTTTTCTGAAATTTTTAGGCTGTGCTCAATAATTCAGTAATGTGCCATTATTACCTATTTAATGTATTCTTGCCATTAAACTTTCATTTCCTTTTGTGCAGTTAAATGTCATTGAGGACTGAACTATACCAGGCTTGTCTTGTATTAAGATGAGCAAGTCCAAGCTTGAAATTCTAACCAGATTCATTTCAATCAACTGAAAATATAGGTATTGGTGCTGTGCCTGCACTGCTGTGGCACTGTATAGGCAGATATTACAGTTTCAAAATCTTGATGTTTAGATATTAATGTCCACCACATTATGAGTTTCTACTTCTAAAAGAACATTATAAGCTAACAGCTTTGCTTTGATGCCACTGAGACTTTAATTGAGAAGAGAGGATTGCTTTTGGAAAGTTACATTAGATGAAGTTTTCAATCATACTTTTAAAAAACAAATTTTAGATTTCTATTTATGTACCCTTCCATTAGTTAGAGCAGGAAAATCCAGGTGGAATATTAGGCCTCTCTCCAATGGAAGGTATTTTAGCTTTGTTCTGCTTGCATGTAGCTTGGGAAATGACAGCTTTTTGGTACTCAGCACTATCCAAATGCTGCAGAATGTTCTAAATAGAATATCCACCTGGTTTTCTGTTCTTTCTTTTGCAATTTGTTGACTGTTTCTGAAGGATCACTTTTGGGTTTAGTCTAATCTCAAAAAGAAATGGTTTGTATGATTTCTCTGTACGTCTCCATCCTCTAATTAGGTTCCAGGTTGTTTGTTGTTTTGCAGAGAGATTGGGACCTCAAAAATGTTGTGTAATTAGAAATGTGATACTAGGCAGCCTCTCAAATTAGAGTCTCAAGTCTGGGGAAAGGTTGAAGCATGAGCTCTGCTCTATTAGGAATCAGAATCCGCGTGGAAGAGAGTCGTTACAAGGAAAAGCCACAGGGAGCCAGGCTGCATGATTTTTGTAGTTCAGGGAATAACTTGTGTCTTTTGTTCTCAGGGTTTGATATGTACAGCACAACACTTTCATCAGCTACAATTCAGTATCAGCAGAACTAGTTTAATCCTGTACCAGCTGTGATTTTTTTCCAGTGATTTGTGACTTTGTGGATATAAACAGCCACACAAGAAACAGCAGACTGAGACATACTTGCTTTGAGGCAAACTAATATTTCCCTTAGTAGCTCGCACCCTTCCTGTACTTGCAAAATAATTGTTCAAAAACTATTTTTTCTCATGTAGGGAGAGAAAAAAATCCACCACATTTTTCAATTTAAAAACGTTATGTCAAACTTTTAATGATGACTGCTGGGATTAAAGTTAATCTCAGTCTCATTTCTAGACTTCCATACTTCCTAAAGGGGGGGAAAAAAAAAGACTTCTGTTGTTCCATGGTGTTTTTCTCACTAATAATCTTTCAAAGCTGTTTGTCAGTTTGCTGGGGAGGGTGGGTTGATATTTCATTTTTATAAGTTCTGTGACATTACATAGCTGAGAGTGTTCCTCAAAAACTGTACCTAGCCCGGGAAGCCTGAGGCATGAGCTGTTTGGCCAGGCAGTAAAAATCCACAGAGAAGACTTTTGTAATAAGAGATGTCATCCTATAGCATTTTGTCATTGGCAGTTATGCACATTTTACATATAAAATATATGTACATAATGTGGGGAACGTGACATTACTTGAGCAGAGTGAGAGATCATAGAGTCTCACAACAAACTAATTTTTATGTCTTCTCCTATAATGTATTCTATAAAAGTAATAATTTCTCTATAAAAGTAATAATTTCTTCAAAGAAAAATGTCTAATATATTTGTAAATTTTGTAGAGTAAGTTGTACACTCTATTAGTGGCAAATCTTCACCATTGGAAAGGGAACATTTAATGGAAAGGTTGGTATGAACTTGCAGAAATGTTAAGATTAATATATAAAAGTGTCATGTTTGAAAACAGAACAGCACTTGCAAATTTTTCCGTTCTAACCTTTGTACTGAGTTAACTGTTTTTTACTTTTACTTTCATTTGCTGTTAGATTGTGTTGCATTTGAATCGTTTTCCTTAACAAAACCTTACAGCTTTGCTGAGAGTGCCCGAGAACAATACGATAAACTGTGCAACATGCACAACAATATGACTAAATTGTATGAAAATTTGGGAGAATACTTTACCTTTGATCCCAAAGCAATAAGTATAGAAGAATTCTTTGGTGACCTGAGCAGCTTCAGAAGTCTATTTCTGGTGAGTAATGTCTGCAAAATATTATATATTCTTGTTTGGGTTTTTTCTCTCAATTTTAATTCTTTCCTCACCTCTCAATATTTTTCTGTTATAATTAACTTTGTTTTGTTCTGTGCCATGAAGTTGGGTGAATGTTTTAGGTTTTCGTTACTGATAGATATAATCCCCTAGTTTGTAACTTCCCAACTCAACTGGGAATGAGGATATGGATAATTAGAAAGTATTTTTCCTCTTTGAACTGATTTGGCACAACAAACAAGTGTGATCTGAAAAGCAAGTTACAACCAAGACCTGAGTGGACACGTCTCCATGCTGATGACAGCAATGCTGAGGTTGAAACCTTCAAGATAAGCTCAGTATTGCTGACGCAACCCATGAAGTTCACTTAAGTGCTTGTATTACCATTTCCTGTCATGCAGAGTGGTCAGGGTGTGTCTTTTTTGTTTTTTCATGAAGGAATTTAAGAATTTTGTTTTCAACAGGTAAGGTTTTAATGGGTTGAATGGCATCTTTCCTAGTGGCTATGTGGGAGCCATAATTAGTTGAACAATAGGAAATGTACAGGGAAAACAGATGCCTAGAATGTCACATTGTGTCTCTGGAGAGCATGAACATCACCTGGAAATACCACTCTTTGCCATACAGCTGGGGCTCACTGATCTGTCTGTTGCCAGGAGCTGCCTGAATTTATCATGCAGCCCTAAGACTTGGCAGAGAGTATTGTGAAAGTGTTTGGTGCAGTTAAACCACTCTAAGTAGTTGAATCCTTCTGCTAGATTTGATTTTAAGCAAATAGCTCTTGTATATTTCCAGGTTTTATCTACTTTCTGCTTTTTTGAAATATAATCAACTTTTATATTTCTGTTATGTACTGAATCAGTTTTAATGGTCTATCTTTTTACAATCTGGATACGTGGAATAGCAGTGGACGTATCAAGTGTCAGGTCTCTTTCTGATAGGCAAGGGTTTTTCTAAATAGAAAAGTTACACCACAAATAGTCTTTGAATTTCCGGAAAAGTAGGGCTGATTTCTTCCAATCTGTTATAATTTTCAAATCTGGACAAAATAATTTCCTAGGATACTATTCTAATGCTACATTGGTCTAAATAGTTAATTCTATCCGTCTGATCCTATGGTCTTTAAAATGTTATCTGCCCTTTTATCTTCTAAGCTTCTTTTTAAAAAAGTTATGCAGTAATGAAATGAACTTGGACCATATGTATGGTGCATGCTAATTTAAATAGGAATGTTTCAGTATGAAATGGTGAAATCACAGGGCTGTGTAGCTTGAGGAGACACTTTCTTTTCCTCAGCATCACTTGTGCTTCAGTCAGTTCACTTGTTCAGATACATACAGGAGTAGTAGTAATTGTAATTAGGTCTTTTGAGAATTTCTTGACTTACTTTATCCACTAGAGCAGAACCTTGTAGACTTTAGTGGCATAAAGATTCTTGTTTAGGGATTTAATTTTTTCCAGACATTTGAGGAAGGCCTAGGGCAAACATTAAAAGTTCACAGTACAGCAATTCATTTTTTTCTATAAGGAAAAAAATACTAAAAAGAATTAAGATTTTCTCCAATATTTTGATGCTTGCAAGAAGTTTCCCAAAAGGAAAAAGATACTGAAACTCCTTTAATCTGTGGGATTTACTGCAAGACAGTAATAACTACTGATAAGAATTCAGGAGCAATCAGATAAGACTGAGGATATATTGCATCTCCAAATGTTCCCTAGAGCATACATATTTATTAGATTTGTCCAGCTTACACTGGTGTAATGCCTTCCTGCTTTCTCTAAGTGGGCCCGTTAACTTCTAGTATTTTGGTAAATGATTGAAGTCTAATTCCAAATATTTTTGAAATATTGATGGCTCATTCCTTCCTATTTGTGCTTCTCCTGTGTCCTTGCTAGTGCCTGTCTATTGATAGAGCTTGTTTCTTCTGCCATATTAATTTAATTCGGAAGTTCTTCAGATTTCTTCTTCAGTTTTTGATACATTTCTGGTGTGAACGTTTATGGCAACGAGGCAAATCATAGAATCATAAGGTAATGTAGGTTGCAGCAAGGCAATGTAAGGATCACTGAGTTTGCCTCTGCTCAGAGCTGTGTAGAAGTTAGTCCAAGCTGCGTGGAACTTCATCTAAGTGTGTTGTATGCCCATGGATGCAGATCCCATGACTGGGAGACTGTATTGAAGGTTTTTTAAAGCCAAAGGAAGCAACATCCCCTGCTTTCCTCTCATCCAGAGTGCCCATCCTCTCATTAGAGAAGGCAATTGGGTTGGTCAGGCACAATTTACCTTTGATGTTTCCACTCACCTCCTTGCCCTCTAAGTACCTGGAAATGCCTTCCAGCAGTAATCAGTCTGTGATCTTCCTGAAAACAGAAGCGATGACTAACCAGTGTGTAGTGCCCCAAGCTATCATCAGTTTTTTTGAAGATAAGGTTATTTGCCTTTTCCAGGCATTGGAGATGTCCCTTGAGTGCCACAACTTTTTGATGAAATCGAGGCCTTGCACTGACACCAGGCAACTGCCAGAGCTGCCTGTGAGACTGTGATGGCAAAGGTTGAGATGAAGGGGGCACAAATACTTCAGCCTGTTCTTTGGTCTGAAGTTCCATGCCCCATTCAAACAGCAGCTCCATGTCTTTTCTTCATTTTCTTTTGTCTGTCCTTGTAGCTATAAAAGCCTTTTTCATTGCTTTGCTCGTTACCGGTTTATCTCCGTCTGAGCTTTGACTTAATTGCTTCCCTCCTTGGGCAGTGTTCCTTCTTGATAGTATAACTGGTCTTCCCCTTCTCCTTGTTCCTGGCTTGTGTTGGAGCTCTGTCAGGAATTCCCCAGTCAACCAGGGTGGCCCTTGTCCCTCCTCAGCTCTCTGCATGGCAGGATGGGTGTTGTTTGTGCTTGAAGAAGGTTTTCCTTAAAGGCTAGTTGTGAACAATGAATGCTTTGCATCTACATCGTGTTTTAATTGCGACTACTGTGTATCTAGCTGGAGATAATTGGCCTTTGTCAGCACTTAGAATTCAGCATAGCCCTTCAGAAAAACTTCACTTGGCTTCTATTACCTTTGTACAACAGCTGTTTCCCCTTGCTTAACCTATGATTCTGCTAGGGAAAAGCAAGAATACTGACTAAATAGGCTGCTGGTAGTGGTAATTTCTTTCTTTCATTTACAACTAAAAGTGTGTTATAGAACCATGCAATTTTGCTAGTGTATTTAAAAAAGAGGGAATATATATGAGTGTTTTTAAGGATGACTCTAAAAATTAAATCAAAAATCTATTCTGAGCATCACATCCCCAGGTCACAGAAATTCTCTGTGTGAGTTTGTGTGTGAACAAATATATATAAAAGTAAATCTGGAGCTTCTTATGTTTCTGCCTTATAGAACTCATATCAAGCTATTTTAATGTTAACAAAACAGCTGCTCTTTTGAAAACTCATGTTAAGGACTTGACAATTATTGGAGGAAGTGCCATATTTAATGGAAAATAATGCTTATTTTATTAGTTGAAATGAAAAAGTAGATGCATGCATCATCTTTTCTAATTGCTTGCCTTTTGCAAGTTGGACACAAACAGTGTTTAGCAGATGCACCTCCGTGTGGTCTAAGCATTCAGCAGTTGTTAGGCTGAATGAAAAGATGTAGAGTTTAGGAGAAAAAGAAACATTTTCTGGAAGTCAGTGTTGTTTTTTCATTCTTCTGTTCAAAACACATCAGCAATACAGTGATATTCTTTTGGGTCCAGCAATTTCTCTTCAAGTTATTTTCCAACAAAATTATCCACATAATAATTAGTCATTCTGTTATCCCTTAACAACAGAAGGAAGGGAATTTTTGAGTAAGTAGTGTAGGCTGATAGAGTGACTGACCTTTCTCCATTTCTTTGTGAGATATATCGATTGGGGTTGGAACACTTTCTGTACAGCAGTAGACAATTACCCCAAAAATTGATTCTATGTATGGGCATTTTCTTGCTTGTTGTTTTGTCTTTAAAACTGTCCAGATACAAAGTTTTTGAATCGAGTACCAAAACACCTGTCTACTTTTGTATGAGGGAGAATAAATATTTTGGGGCTGTTTTTTGGTGTTAGGAGAAGGAAGAAAGCACTGAAGGTAATTCACAGTTGAAGTGACACCATGGAAACTGCTCATCATACAACTGCAAATAACCAACTAAACTTAGAGCACCTCTGACCAATCCTCTAACCAAACACTCCTGAGCCATTGCAGTTCATTGAGCTGCAATATAGGGAATCAGCCTAGAGATGCAGAGAGAAGAATCAGAGTTTATTTATTTATTATTCTGTATTGCTTATATTTTATCCCCAGGCTTCTCTAACCATTTTTGTGGGAAATGTAATTAGAGCCAAGGGTGCAATGAGACAAGGAAATAAAGTGTGCATCACGTTCCTCCTCTACCTCTTGCAGCCAAGCACTGTCCCTCACAGGCCCCTCATGGCTGTACTGCTTCTTGCTCTTTTTTTATTAATTTGTCTTAAGGTTAGGTAGAATATTTGAACCTTTGGAGTGAGCTTTTAAATAGATTTTTTCCTGGTGTTTGTGTCACCTCTGTGTCAGTTTACTACTTTGATTTTGTGCCCAAGTGTGTCTTGATAACCTCACTGTATTCAAGACATGTCACAGGAAGTTGATAAAGCACTTCAGGAGGACTTTGCCACTGGAGCACAAGTCAGATTCAGGCCTGGAGGAGAACTGGAAAAAAAAAAAAAGGTGTATTCTCTTTGAGCTGGCAACTGCAGAGAAATTGAATCAAAGTAGCAAAAAGGGTGATTTTTTGTTGTTTGGGATGTTTTTTACTCTTTGCAGTTAAAATAGATCAACTGGATAATAATATCTTAAATTTAGGAGTAGTTAGAAGAAGAAATGGTTTTAAGATTTTTATTGATTGGGTCCTTTCTTCTGTTGCAAGTAAACACAAATTTCAGTTGTCCTTGAGGACAATTGCAACCTGATATATTTTGGTTTGTTATTGTTTCAGGCTCTTATCAAATAATGATTAATCAGTTGCCTGAAGCAAGATGCCAGTTTGTTCTTTTCTGTTTGGGTTCTTTACTTTAACCTGCTGTCTCACAGTTTATATCAAATGACCTGCAATATTTTTAAGCTGTCACTTTCTGGATGTTCATTTCTGTTGGTGGCATTTAAAAACATCCACCAAATCGGTCATACCTACATTTGCAAATGCTCATAATCATCCTGTGTGCTTCGTGGAAGTTGTATGAGATGTGTCCTTTAGCATTAGATAGGAAAAGTTCTTTTTTTCTTACATAGCTTTTATATGTTTCAGATTTTGTTTCCTCTGTGGACTCCTCTTTAATGCAGATAGTCTTAAAGGTGAATTTTGAGTCTAAAAAACCCAAGTTGTTTTTTAAGCAGTAAGAGGCATTTGTGGGCACAGTTGTATGAAATGCAGGGAAGCTTTTTCCTTGGGTGAAGTGATATTTTATTGTATCTGGATGACAGTTTTATCAGTGGAGACTGCTTCTCTCACAGTTGTGTCAATGCAGCTCTTTGAATCAGCAATTAAATCTTTAAATTATATTATAAATGTACTTAGAGCAAAAGGATTGTGTTCTGGTATAAGTGCATGTTTAAGCAGATGTGAGTAACTCCTGAGCTGGCAGGATGAGAGATGGGGTTTGGTAAAAGACTGAGGAAATAAACTGCCCTTTTGTATCAACACTTACTACTGATTGATGGGGTCTGCATGGCCAGGATGTGTTCCATAACCCTGCAATACAACATCCAGAGAGTGAAAATCCCCAGAATGATGAGACATATTAAAAGATCAGTAAACTGAGCACTTTTTATTGGTGACCACTACTCTGGTCATTCAAGATTTGATAAGATTGATGCCCTGTACCAGACAGGAAACAAAACACTTGTTATGTTGCCTTCATAAGAAACAGATTTCACCTCAGTGGACTCAGCGTCTGGAGTATAAATGTACCTGTAAGACCTTCTGTCTAATATTTGTTTGCTTGTACCTTGCATCAAAGTAAGTTTCAAGCTCCATGACTCAGGAATGTTGTTGGTTTTTTTTCCCTGTGGCCTCTTTGAAAAGTTCCTTGAATACAACAGGTCATTGGCTACAGTAATATAAATCAATGACTATACAATACATAAATAAATGCATAATAAGCATCTGATTTACTATGAAATACAATACATAGTCAGGCTAAATTCCCAACTTTCAAAGTCATAAATTGTGTTTGTAATTTAGGAGTGATTTAAAAGAAAGATTCTATTTATTCATTGTTCTCCCTGGTTATTTGTCTGGGAATACAGTTTCTCCCTTCTGCCTGAAAAGTAACAGTTCTTTAATGCAGTCTGAAAGATAACAGTTTCCAGCTAGCAGGAAGCTATGAAAAAATAAAGAATAATGAGCAAGAAGTATTTTCTCCAGTGAAATTTCCCAAGAGGTAGTATCAAAAGTGAAACATTGTCCTTATTAACAGGCAGTATATAGCAAACCCTTCTTCCCCCGCCCCCAAAACTGAAGCACAAACCCTTTTGTAAGCTTTCTAAATTCTCATTTCAGTATATACATCCACCTAGTGCTGAGGAGAATATATTTTTAATCATTACACTGAACAAATCAGGAATTAGGTGTAGACTATGAAAGTTTACAAGTTTACAATGGAATCGGAGGCAAAAGAATTCACGTAGGAGCAGTAACTCATTGACTTTATTTACAAGGGGTTACTGCTGCTAGATAAGTACTTACTCTGTTCATGATACAAAACATACGGATGGCATTTGTCTTGGAAATTCTCCAAAAGATGTAAAATGAAATTAAAAGAATATAAAAAAAGTTAAACTGGATGAAAGTATACCACATTGGGGAGCACTTAAAGGTTGGCAAGTGTAGAAATAACAGGCAGAATAGATGGGGCTGGGATGTTGTTCTGGCCAGTGTAACTGGTGGATGGAGTAAAAGCACTAGATGTCATATGTCACTTTAGTGATGCCATTGATTTTGTAATATTTTCAGAAGTAATATGGGGAAACATGGTCTAAGGGAAGTCACGAAGTTAAATTTCCTAATCTTGAAAAGGAACAGGATTAAATTTTTTTTCTGTAGTCATTCTGTTTGATATTCAGTGCTGATGGCAGCAAGTCCAACTGGGTAATGTCATTATTCCCAGGTATTGTCTTGGAAGTTTATAATATTTAAATGAGGATTTTGAATTCTCATTCCACCCTGAAAACAAAGCATAATTTGGGATTTTGACTGTCACGATACTTAAGCTGTTGAAAAGCTCTTGTAAACCAGTGATTACCTGCTCTAAGTGACTCTCTTTGTCATTCTTCTAAGTTTAGAAGAGATCTTTCCATAGAAGATGTGTAGAGGCTACAGATGCCAACAACTGCACCTAACATGTGTGACAAGTAGTCATGTGTTAGAAAAGGGTCTGACTTCTCTAAAATCTCCAATTTTGTTTCACATATATAGTCTCATCATTCTGTTTGTTCATGTATCTTATTAAGATAATTTGATAATTGGAATCCATGTTTGTCTTAATTGTGATTTCAGATTGATCACTGCATTATTGCAGCTTCAATTAGCTTGTGATGTTGTAGTAAATTAGAGCTCATTCACTTCCTTAAGTTCATATTTGCTTGCTTATCACGTTTGGAAAAATCCAAAGCAAGCTAATAGAATTGGATAATCCTGTCAAAACACAATGTGAAGCATGAAGTGGAAGGTGTAAGAAACCTCTAAAAAAATTTGCAGCTGTGTAAGCATATCCCTTCAATGCTGGGTATTTCACTTTTGTTATTTCTTCAGAGTGTAATGCCACATACTTCTAGAACTCCTCCTCCTGACAGTCCACCAGCCATGCCTTTAAGGAAACCTGCAATATCTTTCCAATCCAGGCAGTTTGTTTTGTGGTTTAAATACTTTGTCTTTATACACTACATTGTGTATAATTCTCACAGCCTCTATTAAACTGTCGAGAATTTCTAGCCAGAAACTGTGAAACCTTTCAACCCATCATATTCAAGGTCCTACTGTTTAAAAGTATAATTCACTTTTTTCTACTGGATTTAGGCTTTTGTATGAACAGTTCTTAGAGATTTACCTTGGAGTGAATTTTTGTTTAAAAGTCTAAAGGATTGTGCTTGCATGCTGATGCAGGTTTTCACTTGCCAAAATGCTGGTGTGTCTTTTCCTTGATCCAGAAAATTTGCTTTTGGAATAAAACAATAATTCGTCTGCTCTGGGCCTTGGTTTCTCTTCTGAGATGGTGCCCAAACAGCCAACATGTGTTTTGCTGGGATTTTTAAGCTGGATTTCTTTGTGAAGACGCTGATACTGTTTTGTTAGTGTGTGTGTGTATTTCAGCTCTGTGTCTCTTTCAAGAATAACCTGAATTAGGCATATGTGTTTATTCTGCTATCCAAATATTGATGGAAAGGAGCTGGTAAAACAGTCCCAAATCTGTCCACTTGAGGGCTATTCAGTAATCATTCAAACATATACCATTGGGTAATTAAGTCATACAATACAGCTTCACATTGCTAGTCTTAAACTCGAATCAGTAAACACTGCAAACCTCTCCTAACTTACATCACTAGACAGTTTTAAGTGTTTCTGCAACGCAGCTGATAAGCTGGCAGCAAAACCCTTCTCCCCACCTGAACAGACAGCAGCAGCTCCACTTGCCAAAACCCTTAATCTGTCATGGCAAGCCAAAGACATCTCCTGTCAGATGTGATGGCCCTGATGCACGAGGCACAGGGCACTATCCCAAACGTAATCTTTTCTACTTACTGTTTCATGACCACCCATCAGGAAATTCAATTTGTCTGCTCTGGTTTAATACCAGCTCATTACATCTCTTTTCCATTATTTTTGTAAGGATAACAATGTATTTAAATATGTTATCCTCCAAGGAATACTCACGAAAGATCTTTCTTTTACATGTAAACTGATTGCTCAATCTGCTTTATTTCAACTCTCTTTCTTTCTGTAGATTAACTTCCTGTTAATCTGAGTTTGTTGTTCCTAATGATTTCTGACTGAAAAAGATTATTTTGCTGGAACTTGAGTTCATTTTTGCAGTTGCAAGGCAAATTTAAGGAAGGCCTGAGGGATCACAGGCAGCCTACATTATTGGTGCATGACCGCTTTGTAGCCAACTGCATCCTTAATATCCAAGGAGATTTGTGCATTACAGTTTGTTTTCTTTCTTCTTGTTTTTAATAATTTACCTTGGAGAGCCTATTTACAACCATGTCTATGTGTGAATATGTTTGTCTGTCAAAACTTAAGATATGTACAAAATGCAAGAGGTGCATTAATTTTTTATTGGCTTCTTAAGGAAGCCAAGCTGGAAACTGGCAGTCCTGAGTACAAGAGCTGAACTTCAGTGAATCCTAATAAACACAAGGGGGAACATCAAGCTATGTGATGTGTTCAACTAACTCACTTAAAAAGAGATAATATTCCTTGCTGAATCTGTTTCTCTGCTAGGAGAGACAATAATTTGGTTTTGTTTTTATTAGAACAAAACAAATCCACACTCAAACTTTCTCTAAGTTTTAATTTGCTGTTGAATTAGCAAAACTGCATGCCCTTATGCACTAACCAAAGGTACAGAGGGTTTGAGCAGCACGTCAAAAAAAGGGGTTG
Organism: Acanthisitta chloris; assembly: GCF_000695815.1. Taxonomy (NCBI): domain Eukaryota; kingdom Metazoa; phylum Chordata; class Aves; order Passeriformes; family Acanthisittidae; genus Acanthisitta; species Acanthisitta chloris. The sequence goes on along the minus strand of NW_008689704.1, from coordinate 183,012 downwards.
TATGCATTTAAATATTTGTCTGTTGAGATTCACTTGAAAATTACTTCAGTTTTTGCAGGTGTTTACATGTTTTGAGAACAAGAGTCTAGATGAATACTTTGCAAAATGTTTTCCAGAGCTGTTGGGAAGGCTTTCATTCTTACCTATGGATTGCTTCTTGCTCTGTGATACTTGTCTGATTTGTAACTGTTAGATTATTTGGGGTTTATCCTTTAATTGGGGAATAAATCTAGTTGTGTAGTAAATACCTATGAACATTAGTAAGTAGTTTGTCATGTTGAGTTACACTGCAGTAACAAAACTGCCGATTTTTTTTCCTCTTTTAAAAGCAATGCCACAATTACAGAGCTGTTTTTTTCAGTATTGAAACTGTTCTCTTCCTTTTGAGGTAATTTAGCCTGCAGACCTACACAGACAGGGTATCCCTGGCATTTGGTACTTAAAAGTAACCTGATAATCTGAAATACATGGTTCTGTATTGAAAGAAATCCACTGCAACTCAGGAGTTTGGAAGAGAAAATATATAGATGAGTATAAAAGCATTGCAATGGAAGAAGAGGAGAAGGCATGAGATGATGCCCAGATTTCTTTGAACTTTATTTAATGCTTAACTTCAGATTGGAGGGGCCCAAATAACACTGTGGTGAGGCAGGTGCAGCATCATCCCCCCTTTGTATTAGATATTGCTAGGCTTCTCCACAGTCTGGAGATCTAGAAAATGAGCAAATACTTAATAATGAAGTATTCAAAGCCACATGAGATTAGAAAAAGCACCCTTTGCAGTAAAACCTGTAGAAAATGAAACTTAAAGGGTTGGGGGTATAATTCAGACAGAGCGAACGCTGTAGAAACCACTGTACATCTGAGTCAAAATTCTCTTTACCTTTATTTACAGTCATCTTCAATCAGCTTTGAGAAACTATGATCAAATTTCTTAGCAATATTAATTCAAATGTAAAGTATGTTTGTAAATATAGATGAATATATATTTCTTTTGCCTTCAGCACATAACTTTAAAACAAGTGGGAGTATGTTCTTGCCAATGATTTATTTCAGGCTTTCATCCAACTCTGGCTAATGTACAGTAGTAAATGACATAACAAATAGGAAGTGGCTGAGTCCAAGGGCCTGATGGAGAGTACTAACAAAGAAGTGCATTCCAGGTGGTTTGGTTCTGAGGTGCTTTATGAAGGAAGGAGATTGCATGCACTAAATGCTGGTGATGATTCAAAGATTCCATCCTTGTTTTCTGTTTGCTGGGCTTTCTCTTCTGCCTTGCAGAGTGCTCAGATTGACTGTACACTGCAGATAGTGCTGGATGTAAATGCTCATTTCTGCAGCCTGTGGTAGCAGCAGGTTGTTTGGAAAAAAAAGTCTGGTTTCTCAGGTTAGTGCTTAGTGAATTTTTCACTTGCTGTCCTCATCTCTTCCTTTATAGTCGCTGGAAAGGGACTAGATATGAAGATTTACATCTAAAGCATTTATACCCTGGGGGAAAAAACAAAACAAACATAAAAACAAACAATAAGCCCCCCACCTCCCCCCCAAACCCCTAGGAAATGTGGAGGCTCATCTGCCCTCTTTGTGTGTCATGTGCTGCGTGTGTTGGAATGGTGGGTTTAGTTTTGTTTGTACACAGACATGCTCATATATGGAGAGATGGGTGTAGGTAGATAAAGGTAGACACTCCCACACAGTTATCAGTTTTGTGTTATCTTACTGTTCTTCAGGAAAATTATACCTTTATTTTGAATGGCTCTTTTCAAAGTCATAATTGGTATCCATTGTATTTTATGAACTGCAGTCTGAGTTTTCACAGAATCTCCTTTCATCTAGAACTTGTACAGTCTGGCTCAAAGTGAATTTCCAGATACAATAACTTTACAGCTTGTTTAGTTCAGTCTGCTGTAGTCTTCCTGTTAGAAAACGTGACAGAATCTATGATCTAATCATAGCATGTCAATGGCTAGTGGGCTGCTAGTGCAGCCATGACATTTCATATTTGCTTTCTCTCATAAGATTGTGGGCATTTACTTCCATTTACAGCCTGTGAAGTTGCAGTAAAATGAAATCCCTGTCAAGTGTGATTGAATGTGCAGAGACATAACTGTCCAAAACCAAAAAGGATAAGACATTGATTTTGTCCTTTAATTCTCTTTTCTCTTTTCTGAAAGAAAAGGTGTTTCTCAGTGCAATTGGTTCTGTGATGGTACAGTGAATGCAGTTCTTAGTCCAATTTTCAAGTGAGGCTGTGAGTAACATCTGTGGTAACTGTGGTATCCAGCATCTCTGCAAAACCGTGTCAGCTATGAAGCAGGGGGTGAAATGTAGTATTTTACCTCACTTAACTCTTGAAATGGCATATGTACACACTAAAATATGTTCTCTCTTGCTTGAGTGAATATTCTTTATTTGGAAGCATTTTGGAGTCTTGGATTGCCAAGCACTGATATAACTTACATGTATTAACACTTAGAGTTGCTTTAGATAGGATTTTCTTTTGGAAGTGACAGTCATTGTCTGTCATTTCTTCCTAGCATGTGCACAGTAAGATGAAAGTTTAGATTGGGTGTTATATGTCCTCACTGGAAGGATGGTCAGGCATTGGAACAACTTGCCCAGGGAAGTGGTCAACTCACCATCCCTGGAGTGTTCAGAAAACATGGAGATGTTGCACTTGAGGACATGGCTTAGTGGTGAACATAACAGTGCTGGGTTAACAGTTGGACTTAATGATCCTAGAGGTCTTTTCCAACCTAAATGATTCTATGTTTAGTTTATAAACATTTGAAATGTAATATCTGAGGATTATATAGAACTGTATAATTAATATGTCTGTTCCAAAATTATTAAGGCAGTTTTATTTGTGGAAGAATAGCTGAAATATTGTCTTGGATATTTCCAAAGACATCCACAAAGAAATCTCTTTTGTTTGTATTTGGGATCATACATGTTTTTCCTAGTCTTTAGAGTACAATCACATTGCATAGGAAATAAAGTACACATTGCCATGGAAGTCATTTATCTTATGCCCTGTGCTTAGTAAGAATTGACTGTTAAGCTTTTAAAACTTGAGCCATCATTGATGAACATGTGCTGTGTGAATTCTGGACATTTTTGGATCCAGTGTCTTCTTTACTGTTATGCTACTTGTTGGATATAATTAGTTGGTACTCCCAAAATCACCTGAAACCCAGACCTGCAGTACTAGTAGGTAGAGGTTGTTGTTAGACTGTGAGTTGGAGAGTGAAGAGAGCAATAAATTTGTAGCTGTTGTGAATACCAATAAGAACATTATCTCTAATATTTATCATGTCTGTCCATGACATAAGGTGACATTCCATCGTGATGGATTGCAGTGAATTTCTTCATGATAAATGAATCTCGGGGAAGGCGAAACGAAGGAGAAATTTAGGATCTTGGGTAACATCTTATGGGAATTCCAATATTTCTCTTTGTGAAGGTAGCAGGCAGTGTAAGAAGACTTGTGAAGGTATTTGTGAAGGGAAGTGATGAGTGCTTGTGTCCAGGGGCTGGTAGTGTCAGGGACAGCCTCTGCGAGGGGATGCCAGGACTGCCTTGTGTCAGACTCAGCTGGTTCCACAACAGCCCCACCACAGGGTCCAGCCATGGACATGGTGCCTGTGTGAAAACCTTTTCCAGTGGGCAGCATTTGCCTGGCAGGGAGGAGTGAGGGGAAACAGATGAGGAGCAGCCCTGGATGCACCAAGGCCAGGAAGGAGGAGAGGAAGAAGGTGCTCCAGGTCCATGGCAGCACATGGGGAGCCCCATGCTGGAGCAGGTTTGTCCTGAGGGATTGTAACCTGCAGGGAGGACCCAGAGTGGAGCAGATGAAAAGTGTGAGGAGGACTGAGTGGCAGAGAGGAGCTGTTATGGCCTGTCTGCTGCCATGGAAGAGTTGGGAATGAAGAAGTGAGGTCAAGTCTGAGAAGGAGGAGAGGAGTTTTCCCTTTTGTCTTCATTTCTGAGCATCTGACTTAATTTTAATTGGCAATAAACTAAATTAATCCTCCCAGAGTGCCCCGGCAGTAATTGGTAAATGATCCCTGTTTCATCCCAACCCATGAGCTTGTCTTGTTCTCCCCTCACCCTGCTGAGGAGGGTGAGTGGATGGGAGTGCCTGGCAGGAGGCTGAGGAAAACCCACCACAGCAAGAAATGGAGATTCAGCTCCTTTGGAAAAGGAGGATATTTTCTAGACCAGATGGAGGCAAGATCATGGGAAGTAGTTTGCTTGTTCTGTGTTCTGTGGGTTGTTTTTTTTTTAAATCCAGGGTTATTTTGCATTTCTAGTTTGTGTAACCTGTCAACTCATAGAATTTAGAATTGTAATCTATAAATTCAACTCTTTTCCATTACTTCTGGTGTGTTGTATGTATTTAAGTGATCGAGGCTGCTTTGGCTATTTCAAGCAAAACTTTTGAGGAATTGTAACTTAAATTCTAGCAACTCAGTTTTAGTTACTTCTAATTTAAGTCCTTTATTGTGGAAACTTAGCTTTATCCCCACTCATCCCTCCTTAACAGCAGGATACAAGTTTAAGCTAGACTTATAGTCATAATAGGAGAGAAATACAAGGATTTGCTGCTGAAAAATTTGAATTTTTGAATTCACCATAAATGCAAAGCTATTTCAATTTTCATTCTTCTCATTAATAATGCTGATGTCTACAAATAATATGGTATATTAGGTTCCCTCAAAGATTTCTGAAGATGCTGGAAGTTTTTGGTGCCAGTCCCTGGAGATTTTTTTTTTCCCCTTTCATTGGATGTAAACACAGTATCTGTGCAAACAAGGTTATTTTTGTTACATTTGTTTTCATCAGTATATAGACACTCATGTTCATTTTATGTAATGCAGGATGCAGTAAAAGAAAACCACAAAAGAAGAGAACTGGAGGAGAAAACAAAGAGAGCCAAACTGGCTAAAGAGAAGGCTGAACGAGAGAGACTGGAGCGACAGAAGAAGAAGCAGCAGTTGATTGACATGAACAAAGGTAAGACATCATCTTTAGTGGAGAGATTTGTTCAAAGAAAAACAAAGTCAGGAATAACAAACTGAGGGCTATTTCTGATCAATATGAAAAATATTTGCTGAGTGTTCTGAAAGCTGAAAAAAAGTTAACTTGATTAAAATTGAAAATTCTGTTTTGGTTTAACCTATCTGATCATGTCGTTCCGTATCTGCCACTTCATACATGCAATATTCCTTTTAAGGTCTTTTGTCATGAATTATTGGCTTTTTTTCCCTTTTCGTAACAGTTAATTGATTTTTTTTCACATGAATTTACTTCCAAGCAGAAGTATCTTACTTGCTTTGTTGTTAATTTCATTCTGTAAACATCTCTATAATCAAAGTATTGTGGCAATTAAGTTCTTTCTTTCTGGGCTTGGGGGCTCTCTGCTATAATGGATGTTGTCCCAATAGTCCTATTAAGAGCTGGAAAATCTGGTTGAGCTTGGAGCCTAAGTACAGAGTGACATTTCAGCACGATAAAAAGCAATGTGTTGGGTCTCTCAGCTGTGAGAAGATTGTGTTTCACATGAGGCCACCCTAAGAGAGCAAAGTAAGAAAGCAGAAGGAGTGGGGTGGTCTTGATATTGATGCTGTGCAGCTTTCCAGAAGATTGTAAAATACAGGCTTTATTCTTTACCTGCCTGATTCTGAAGGCAATTAGAGGTGGTAAAATTACTTGGGATTTTTTGTTCAGTCTCTGAGTTTGTGTTAATCTGCTAATCTGACCTGTCTGTAAAACACTTCTCCTTGTTCTCCACAGAACAGCCTTAACAGGCATATACTTGTGGAATAATGTTCTTTGGGTTTTCTTGGAGGGTTTCTGCAGTGGTGCCACAAACACTGTTATTTTTGGCCTTGCTGGAAGTGGCAGTGACACTGCATGGAATATACTGCAGCATAAATTTTAGTGAATGACTCAGTTGCTTTGTGTAGATGACAAGCTTTAATTTCAGACCATATAAAGATCAGTCTAATTTCAATTTAGCTATAAACAAAATGTAAACATTAAATATAGGTGATGCATAGACATTTATTTTGTGAATTTAAGCTTCTGGACATTTCTAATCAGACTTTTCTAATCCATTCTTTCAGCCTTTGTCTAATCTTTCTTTAATATCTGTCACCTGCCAAAAAAAAAAGTCCTTGGTAATAAGAACAGTCACTTTTCTGTGAGTGGGTTAAGAACCCCCTTAGTATCCCTTCATCACCCTCCCCTCTGCCTATGTGCTTGAAGACACACTGAGAGAGGTTATTTGAACTACCACTCCAGGCAGTGTAAGCTGAGATGTTTTATTAGGTGTTGCAAAGTGTGAAAAGCCCACTTAGACGCTATTGTCAGTGAATTGCTCTGTATTTAAGGCCTGTAGCTCTCACTTTGAAGTCACAACTTCTTAAATTGCCTCAGCTCAGTAGGTGAGAGCACACCTGTCTCCATCTGCTAATTTTTTTAAGCAGATGAGGGGTAGACCACACTGAGCAGTGAGATAGATGCCTCAGTACACTGATAGCATTTTGCTTTTCATCGTGAAAGACTTTTCCTATCAACAGATACAACTAGAGTTTAATTTTGCATTATAGTTCTCTTTTGCTGAAAATGCAAATATGTGAGTAACTCTACATGGCCCAATGCACCAAAACTGCCATTTAAGTTGCTAATGTTTCTAAACTCATGACACAAATTAGTTTAATGCTGCTAAACTATTTTTCCAATTTCTAAATGTATTGAAATATCCATTGCACGTGTTACAACTCTGTTGCTGTGGTAGGAGGTAGGGGATACCTCCATCCCCACTGGATTCAATTACATTGATATTCAATTGACTGGTTTTGCCAAATAACTTATTTTTTTTTGTTGATGCATCTACTTCTGTGTGCTCATTGCTGCTTATATAAATAGTTTGTAGATTTGTCTAAGTGAATGTGACACAGAAGACTTAGAGGAAGGAGGCAGATGTCCTCTCAAGCTGTCATTTTGACAAGGTGATTTTCACCCAAAGGGTTGTTTTAACCTAGCCCTCTTCCAGCTATTTCTCTAGCTGTATCTTCAAGAATAAAATTTTAACACATTGCTACAGCCCTTAAGGTCAGAACAATAGGGTTCCTACATTTTTCAGCTTTTTATTGTGCAATTCTATAATAAGTATTTTTTTGCTGTTACCTGACTATGCAATGATAACATTTTTTGTGGCCAGTGGAGAATCCAGATTAGAATAAGCTATAATTAATTAAATGTTGCAATTAATATGTGTTTCTTGGTGTAACTGTAGAAAAATTCAGTGTGGCCAGAATCAAGATGTGCTGCATAATACCTGATGATCAGGTAAGCTGAGAGTTGCCAGGATTTTGAAGACCAGTTGAATTGTTTTGGTGGCTTCATGCTTTGTGTAACTGAGATGCCACATAAATACTATGTGGGAACTGCTATAAATCCTGCTAAACATTCCCAAATATGTCAAGATGAATGTAAAAATATATTAAAAAGCTCTATAAAAATTACAACTCAGAAAAACTTACCAAAATTGTTAGCATCTGTTGAATTTGGCTAAAAGAAGTAAATTGTTACATTGTCATGGAATTCTACTCTTAATGTTTTTCAGAGTAGATTTTAAATATTCTTAATGAAAAAGGATATTTTATATCACATTGATTTAAAACTGCTCCTTAAAATATGTTGTCATGGGAGCTGTTGCTTAATGTAAAAATTTTTTTTTAAGAAATTCTTGTAGTTAATACATATTTCCCATTATGTTGTGCCTGAACTTTTGTCATGTTTCTCTGTGCCAGGTTTTGTGGTGAACTGTGGAGACACAGAAGGACTTAGATGATTTATCCATACAGCTAGAGATCTCAAGTTTCACAGTTCAAACCATAAACCATTCTTTCTCATTATGAGAGATGGAATTCTGAGGGAAAGTCTTTCATGACTTCCATCTGATTGAACATCTGCAAAATTGTGGCAGCATTGCTTCCACGTGCATCTCTGAACCAGAGAGAGGAAAAAATAACTGGAGGCAGCTTGCTGGGAGCTGAGAAGTGTCTAACAGCAATTCTGATGCAAATGTTATTTCATCAGAAACAGTTTTGCTCTTCATTATATCTGATTACTATGGCAATTAAAACCACCTTTTAACTACCAGTACTAGAATAAAAGATAGAAGAGCTTCCTCAGTCCCAATTAGTATGGAATTAATTGTTTTGAAGGCATATTAACATTCTTCCCTAGTGCAGATGAAGGTAATGGAAGTGAAGTTCTGTGCTGCTGGTTGATGGATATTCCGATTTTTCCCTTTTCAAGTACCCTTATATAAATATTCTTATGCTACTTCTTCAGAGTGGTGTGTTCTTGTGTCAGCAATAATTCCACTGTGTTTCCTTGAACTCTTGTCTCACTTGCAGTGAGTGGTGCACAATACAATTCCAGAGGTTCTTTTTGTTTTCTCATTATTCTCATACAGTTTTCTCATGATTCTGTGCTTTTCTGGCTGTTTTTTCTTCCTTCCATGACCTTTAGCATAAAGATAAATCCATACTAAAGTTTATTATGAGTTACGCATTATTTTGTAGATGTCTTAGCCTTAATCTTTTGAATTTTTATCTTGGCTGTTGCTTGCATGGGGTACCTGAAGTGATAAAACTCAGGGCTTATTTACATTTTAAAGATTATTAGTTTATTGTGCTGGATTTCAATGAGGTAAGTGTTACAATCCCTTTGGGAAGTCATTATTTTTCCTATTGCTGTCGATATGGTTGGATATGCTGCTCACTTCCTGAAATCTAATATTCTCAAGAAAAAAAGATTAAGTTTTACATTATGCTTAAATGTGAGCAGGTATAGAATGTCGTGGTTTAACCCCAGGCAGCAGCCAAGAACCACACAGCCACTCACACACTCCCCACCAATGGGATGGGGAAGAGAATCGGAAAGGTAAAAGCTAGAAAATCTCATGGGTTGAGATAGAGACAGTTTAATAGAGAAAGCAAAAGCTGCACACACAAGCAAAGCAAAACAGGGAATTAATTCACTGCTTCCCACAGACAGGAGGTGTTTAGCCATCTCCAGGAGAGCAGGGCCCATCACGCGTAACGGTTCCTTGGGAAGACAAATGCCATCACTCCAGATGTCCCCCCTTCCTCCTTCTTCCTCCCACCTTATATACTGAGCGTGATGTCATATGGAGTGGAATATCCCTTTGGTCAGTTTGGGTCACCTGTCCCAGCTGTGTCTCCTCCCA
>NW_008689704.1:153607-173677 GCF_000695815.1 Acanthisitta chloris | reverse complement strand
TCTGCTCAGCAATAGCAAAAACATCTCTGCATTATCAACTCTGTGTTCAGCACAAAACCCAAACATAGCCCCATACTGGCCTCTGTGAAGAAAGTTAACTCTACTTCAGCTCAGACCAGCACAAGAACCAGGATGAGGTTTGAGTTTTCTTCTTCAAGCAATCTACCTGAGTTGCCAAAAAGTTCATTAAGATCTGTTCATGCAGGAGTTTGAAGATGTCTTGAGAATGGGATGTGTGTCAGAATTACTGAACTGCTGTTAATATGGGTCAACAGCAGCTCAAGGGAAATGCAAATAGGTGTGAGCACGGACGGGAAGTTGTTAGACAGAAATTGCAACATCACATTTAATCCTCCCTTTAAATATTTTGCAGTGGAAAATTTTGGTTTTGTTAATGAATATGGCATATGGTACCTTCCACTTGAATTGATTTAATGAGATAGTTTGTCAGAGGGGAAAAAATTCTCAGGCTCAGTCAAATCTGAGGCTGGGATAATTACAGGTGAAGAAAGGCAGAACCATTGAATTCTTTTAACAGTAGGTTTCTTGGGGACTATTTAGTGAACAGTAGCAAGTGGTGACTTTGGGTAGTTATCTATGCAAATTCTGCTTTCCTTTTCCTTGGAGGAATTACTTTCATGTCAAAAACTAGTTACTGTAGTTAATTTTGAAAATAGCTGTAATATTTTGTATCTCAATGTAATTGTTACGTGACATTTCAGTTGATATTTTGTAGAATTTAGTGTTGAAAAGAATTTCAGAAGTAACTAAATTAGTTAATCATCTAACTTGAGTGTAAAGATTATAAAGGAGGAGAATTGCATGTGGAACTATTGTGAAATGGAAGTTTGTTTGGTTGTAAAGGTGAGATAAGTTTGGTGACTAAATTCTGTCTTAGTGGAATGATTATATTTTCCTGTGGTTGTAGTGTCTCATTTTTAACAGAACTGTTAAGATGCTGCTGTCACAAGAGTAGTTTCCCAAATTCTGTAGGAGAGAATATCATGTTGATGAGCCTGTTTTGGTTAAAATTTCTTTAGGACTTGAAATAATTTAAATATAAGTTAAATGAGGGCACTGCAAGTTTAAAGGATCCCAGTGTTGGGGTTTAACCCCATCCAGCAACTCAGCCCCACACAGCTGGATGGGATGAGGGAGAGAATGGGAAGGGAAAACATGAGAAAACTCATGGGCTGAGATCAAGACAGTTTAAAGGTGAAGCAAAAGGAAAGCAAGGCAAGGAATTAATTTCCCACTTCCCATGCAGGAGTTCAGCATCCCCAGGACAGCAGGGCTCCATCACGTGTAACTGTGACTTGGCAAGACAAACATCATCACTTAGAACGTCTCTCTCTCCTTCCTCTTCTCCCCTGGTTTTATTTGCTGAGCATGTTGCCATATGGTGTGGAATATTCCTTGGGTCACTTGGGGTCAACTGTCCTGGCTGTGTCTCCTCCCAGCTCCTCATGCCCTATCACTGGTGGGGTGAGGTGAGGAGCAGAAAAGGCCTTGGCACTGTAAACTCTGCTCAGTGATAATGAAAACAACCCTGAATTATTAACACTGTTTCCTGAATAAATCCAAAATATATGCCCATGCCAGGTACTGTGAGGAAAATTAGCTCTATCCCAGTCAAAACCAGCACAAATAGTTTTTTTTAAAGAAGTAAAAACTCATCATGAATGTGTAAGAAACCCTCTTACCTCAAAATGAGTTCTCAAGACTCGTTTTTTTTCCCCTAAAATATTGGCGCAGTTGTTTAACTATAGGGAAATTTTCAAAGAAAATTATTAACTAATGCTAAAAGCATTGATGAGTTTGTTCTGCCTTATGTGTCTGCTAATCACATAAATTAAAAGTAGCTTAGTGCTGTAAGTGAAATGTAGCCTTCAAACTGGAGTAGAACTTGATTACAGAGGCATTTAATTGCTTAGGAATCATATGGTCATTTTTCTTTCCTTTTTTTTTTTTTTGAGCTGCACAATCTTTCCCTTCCCACATAGAGGCAATCTCTTCCCATTTGTTACCAAGTAATGCACTTTCCAGCCTGTATTTTTGAAGTGTAGTGGAAGTCATCCTTGGAAGGGGCAGCAGTGTGTGCAGAACGAGGCCCTGGGGGCAGTGTGGATGCCTTTCAATTAAGCACATTCCTGCCCAAGCAGACCTTGACCATTGTGACATTTGCTGAAAATGAAAGTGTGTGCATTTCAAAAACTGTTTTCAATAACCTGCCTGTGCAACAAAGCACTTTTTCATTATTTTTTTCTCTAATTCTATTGACTTCGTGTAAGACTGAGATCAGGTTATCATAAACAATATGCTTAATTGGTATGTGAGAAAGGATTTGCCTTGTTTGGTAAACTGACATGAGATAGAGGCTCACTTATCACTCATACTGTCCTAACTTGTTCTCCTTTAATTAAAAAGTAAATAAGAGTCATGAGACACCACTTTAGTGCAAACTGCCAAGGAAGACCGCTTCCTGGAGATATTTATTATGCATGCAAAATGAATTTAGCAAATGAAGAAAATGCAAATCTAGGCAGAGAACGCAAAAACACACTTTCCCAAAGACACTGAAAACTGACCTTTTTAAGTGAAGATATTGCAATTAAAAATTCTGGTACCAGTTATGAATAAAAAGCCTTGTTTAAAAGTTTGTATAGGACATGCATTAGATTTGAAAAATGCTTAAAAGTTCAAAGCAGAACAGGGTAGTGCAAGATGTGAGTAGAAGCATAATTTTGCAACCCTCTGGAGAGGCAGGCAGCATGTGTTACCTAACGTGGTATTTGACTGGACTCTCTCAGTAAGAGCATAAACTTAAGAAAAAATTTCTGCAAAGTTCCTGTCAGCATTTGCCCAAATGACTGTGCAATACCTACAGTTTTTATTAACTTAGATTATTTTTCAATTAGCATATTGATAATAATGAGCATTCTGAGCTGGGAGAGCATGACTTTTTATTTAGTGCATGGAAATAGAGCTGACATTTGGAGGCAATGTGTAGATAAAACCTCTTTCAAATTAACTTGAGGACCTCACATCTACTCCTTCTTTGTGTTCTGTAATGAGGGGAGGGGAGAAAGAAGTGAAAATTTTCAATACTTTTACTGAGAAAGGGTATAAAGGAAGTTAAGTATTTCTAAGATAGCTCATAAGTGAGCTTGGGTTCAGGGAAATTTTCACTTAGAGTCATAGAACCACCAAGGTTGGAGGAGGCCTCTAAGGTCATCGAGTCCAGTCATTAACCTGTCACTGCAGGAACCCCTAAATCCTAAACCAGGTCCTCCAGCATCAGGTCCAGATGCCTCTTAAACACCTCCAGGGATGGTGACTCCACCACCTCCCTGGGCAACATTTCAGTGCCTGAACACTCGAACAGTGATAAAACCTTTCCTAACATCTCATCTGAATCTCCCCTCTCTCAGCTTATGACCATTCCCTCTCACTTGTTTTCTTGAAGAAGGTAAGGACCTATCTTTAGGACAATTTTGTGTGATTGTTTAGAGGGGAGAAACTAAAAACTCCCATGAATTTGAAGCAAGTTCACACAGAAGCAAGTTCAGAACTGCTTACTGAATCAGAGGCAATTCAAGAAGTTTAGTATTCCTATCTCTGTGAAGTCTGTGAAAAAGCTCTGATTCTCTGAACATTTATCATTCATGGTTCAGGTTAGTCCCTAATCAGAGCATTAGCACATGTTTTCTAGTGTGATCTATCAACACTGCTCATTTAACTGCAAGAATGACTTTTAAAGCCTCACAGGCTGCAAATGACTAAACACATTTCATTTTTCCAACATGAACTTTTTGCAGCAGTTATTTTTAAAAACTTAAGACAAGACTTGTCTGGTCTCAGCTGTAGCTTTTATTGCTCCTCAGGCTAACAAGAGAATGATCCTTTACTTGTGTATTTTTTGTCAGCTTTAATTTTAGTTTTAATCATATCTGTTATAAACAGACAACATTATTTTGCATTTAATACCAGGAGGTGTGGATGTTGGGGTGTCTTTTTGAGGTTTAGATGAGATTTGTCAGGAAGACGATAAAGGAATGTAAAAAGGATTCTAAATCTGACTCAAGGGTTGTATTTCACAAGGTGCCAGCAGTGCCAGCAAAGGGAAACGTTTCATCTCCATCTCCATGTTGAAATGGTCCCTCTGTTTCCAGGAACTCTTTTACTCCATTTACAGAAAATGGCTACAGAAGCAGGTGAAAATTGCATTTGCTCTGCGAAAAATAAGATAAAGTAAATGTTCTTCATCATTTGCAAGCATTTGTTTTCTACCTTTACAACACTGTCCTCATGCTTAATTTAGCAATGTACAGATTATGCTAAAATAAATTGCCTACCTATGCTGCAGTTCTTAGTTCTACATCTGTGTCAGGTGTAGTCATGGTGCAGTCCATGGGCAGGTTGCTTCAAATAATGATTTTTAAAACGAAGACACGTGAATCCCTCTGCTGTGTTCCAGAGCTGGGTTAGATGTCAGGTCTGTGTACTTGTTTGTGTTGAGGAAAAGAGTTGATGTGCTTTATCTCTGGACTGTGGCAAGTGCTTGAACTGGATTTATGCAAATTCTCATACAGTGGCTACAAGCAACACAAGGCACACAGAGCTGCACAGCATCTGGGGGTTTTGTAACAGCATCTGAAGTACTCAGTGAAAGATTTCCATGTAAGGAGAGTGACAATTAAAAAACTTCAATAGATGTAAAAAGCAGAAGGGAGACCCAGGCAGTGATACCAGGACTCAGCTAAAAGTGTGCTTGAAATTTTTAGTCCTTCACATACTAATTATTGTTTTTATAAACCTTGATTTTATGTTTTACAGAGGGAAGCTTAAGGATTGTGTAATACTATTGCAGTCTTTCCTGCAGTAGTGTTGCATATGCAAAGGCACATTTACATTACTTTTTCCTTTTTAGAAAATGTTTCTTTTCCTGCCTTGGTTCTAAACATTTTAAACTGTAAACTTAACATGTCATGCTATCTCAACATGCCATTGGCTGATGGATAAAATATAAAGAATGGCTTGAGTTTGAAACAGGTCCTCTATCTCTGGAAATCAGAGTTTAAAAATAGAAGATAGAGTATTTGCTTTCTTTCTGTCTGCTGTTTACTTCTTTGGGAAGTGTTTTCATAGAATCATAGAATCAACCAGGTTGGAAAAGATCTCCAAGATCATCAACCCCTCCCCACCCGTGTTTGCTAGCCCATGGCACCAAGTGCCACATCCAGTCTCAGCTTGAAAACCTCCAGGGACGGTGAATCCACCACCTCCCTGGGCAGCACATTCCAATGCCTGAGCACTCTCTCTGGAAAAAATCTCTTCCTAATATCCAACCTAACCCTCCCCTGGCAGAGCTTGAGTCTGTGCCCTCTTGTCCTGCTGCTGGTTGCCTGGGAGAAGAGACCAACCCCCGCCTGACTCCAACCTCCTGTCAGGGAGTGGCAGAGGGTGATAAGGTCTCCCCTGAGCCTCCTCTTCTCCAGGCTGAACACCCCCAGCTCCCTCAGCCTCTCCTCATGGCACTGGTGCTTCAGTCCCTTCACCAGCCTCGTTGCTCTTCTCTGCACCTGCTCCAGCACCTCAATATCCAAAGATCATATCTGCACTAGAAGACAGCGCAGAAAATAAAAACACTGGTTCAAAAGTAACAGCTTAGTTCACAACTGCAGATACCCAGGCATTGTGTTCTTCACAGTGTGACTTAGCAGCCTAAGTGCCACTAATTCATTAACTGTGTGCCCATTAGAAATCCATACCAGCAGTAAGGAATTGCAGATTGGAGCTTTAGGCAGAGAGCATTGAAAAGCTCATATGACTTACACTTCTGCTGTAGCCTGTGTATATCATAGAATTCCTTTCAGAAATTTTTGTGCACCCTTAAAATCACTAGAGTTCTTTTTCCCACAGTCTTGTTTGGAGGAGATACTTCCACTAACTCAGCCTAAATGTTTTCCTGTTTGCTGCTCTACCAAAACATTCCTCTCTCAGGGAAGTTATCTATTGGGATGAGTTTTCTCTCCTGGGACTTTACAGATTCTAAGCACAGAAGGAGGTTGTCATACATCTTTTCAGTGGCTGTTTTATGTAGTCTAAAGAAATTGTGCTGCCTCAGGCATTTCATGTTGGAATCCACTCCCCTGGTTATATTAAAGGCTTTTCCAGTTGGGAGTTCTCTTCTGTGAATGCTGTAATCAAGCTTGTATACCACTGCTACTGCAAGAGAGAATCCTGATGTTTTATCGCACTGATCAGATAGTAATTCCTCATTGTTTCTTTGGTCTCCTTTTTATGCTGGAGCTTTTGGCCATTTCATGTTGCTGAGCTCCTGGCTTACCCCTGAAGATACACACATTCATTCTGTTATTTCAATTGATTTTATTATTCCAAGTCTTATATGTGTTCTGACCTTATCTTCCAAAATGTTAGTATTTCCTATTTGTATGTCATCTGTTGTGATGGGAAATCCATCAGTTTGGTTTTCAGAAAAAATCAGCTGATAAGCTCTCAGTTGTGCAAGTTTCTTACCCATAAACAACCTTCTGTTGTTACTCAGCCAAATATTTTACTAATGACCATCTTTTGCACCTTCCACTAATGAACTGAGCAGCCTTTATATCAAATGCTGAACTCCAGATAAATGAGAATTTTTCTAGCCAAATGAAGTGCAGGATATTGCATTAACAGAAACTATATATCCTAAATTTAGTCTTTGACAGAACTATGTGTCATCATCATGTGTTCTGCTCTCTTCAATACTTGACTGAAAGGCACTTCATAGTACCAGGTGAAGACTGTCCTACTGGTTTGTTCTCCAGCTGAGGTTTTGTTTTTTCTTACCAACAAATTCTACACTTACTTTTTTCAAATAGTAGCAGTAGGTATTCGGTATTTCAAGTGGCCCATTAATCTCTATAATTAAAATAGAGATTTGCCATTTGCTTCCACATCAGCTGAGATGATTTTATATAAGCTGATTTGGCATCACTCATCCATGGTCATGTATCTGTCTTGTCTCTGTTCCAAGGGGTAGTACTGCTTACATGGATTAACTCTGAAGTGAAAAGTTCACCCAGTTGGACTGTGTGGAGATCGTTACCCATCTCTAGCACTAGGCACTGTTTTTCTTGTAATAGCCTCTCAACCCTCACCCTTTTATACAGCCAAATCTTCAGGTTCTGTTTTAATTTCTTGTGGTTTATCAGAGGGCTCCTTTTCTCAAACTGGCAGTCTAGTTCCAGGGCACTCATATTTACAATGCCATTTAATATAGACATCTGACCACAAATACTAAATGCTTATTAAGACCAGTTCCTTTAAAGTCTGTTGTTATTTATAAAAGTCAAGTGTAAAATCCAGACTATTGCCTTTATGCACAGCAAATTTGTTTATAGATTGACTATATGACTGTTCCTCAGTGTTTATAAGCAGATGGAGCTTATGCCAATCTTCTCCCTGTACAATTTCGTGTTATGGCACACTCATTCTTTTTTCTTTTCCCCTTCTTCTCTTCTATTTCCTATAACTGGCCAGAAATTATGAAAAGTGTAGGTTTCTTGGTATCAAGATTGCCTGCTTGTCTCAAATATGACTTTATTTGTTCATTACATCATATCTTTTTTTGTCTATGAACCTCTCAGCTTGATTGAGTCTCTTCAGCAGTGTAAGAAGCAATAATTATATTGTTCTGTGGAAGAAGAAAGTTATTTTTGTCTGCATTATTATCCTTAAAAGTGACCCAAATCTGTTGACTAACACTGCTCTAAACAGTGGGACCTTCAAGAGGACATGTATTTCTGTAACCTCCAAAAAAAATCCCTTTTCCAAACAGATTATAGTTGCTAAACCAAATCTGCAATAGAATATTAGTGTCAAGTCCAAGTTAAAACAAATGGGACTTGTAGTTAACACTTCAGTTAATGATTCAGAATTCTTTTGCCTTTTCAGTCCTGTTTAATGCCTGTAGTGAATATGGCCCTTTGCTAAGGCTAATCAAAGCAAACTGCAAATTTTCTTGCACGTGTACACACATTTGCTCTCAGATGCTTGGGGCCAACTTGGAAAAGAAACAACGAGGAAGAAAATTACTTGTTTGAGGTGAAACTCCTGTCCCTGTGTACAGTGAAAGATATCTAAAAGAGAAGCAATGATTGTGTTTTATTTCTGTTGACAGAAATGTTGGAAATAAGTTTTTCCATTTCGAAACTTCTGGCAGTCTTTGTTTCTGATTTGTGTCTACAGGTTGCTGTAAGGTGTATAAAAAAGGCAAATCAAGGAGGTAGCTGGAAATGGATGAAAAACTGTAAGGAAAGACTGAAATTTCATTTATGAGTTTTAATGAAGGCTCACTGAAAATGCAGTTCTCTGGCCAGTTCCCACTTAATCACCTGATGACTTTGATTAAGATGCAGTGTGAGATCAGACCCAGCATGAGTTTCGCTTTGAGGAGTTAAAAATCTCATCACTGTGCTCTACAGCTTCCTTAATACATGTGCCTTTATCCTGTATATTTTGGTATCCCAAAAATAGGGTGGTTTTTGGCAGTTGCAGTAATTAGCAGGGAGAACAGCACACTCAGCAAAAAAAGATGTGGAAAGCTGCATAAACATTCATGAAGTATTGAAGGATTTTTGTCTTTTTTAATAAACTGCCAACTCTTACTTTTAATGAAGATCGAACTATATTGTAATTTTTCTCCCCATATTAACTAGTTCTGTGTATTGCAGTCACATTCATTAAATGTTTCAGACCAACTTGATGTATATTAGTTTGGACAAATTGTATTCACAGACCTTTGATTTTGAAAATAAATTTAATACAGAGCCAAGAAGAAATCAATGAATAAGCATGTGTGGGATAAGAAGCACAAAGAAAAATAATTATGTTGTACACTTTAGACCAAATCCTGGCCTTGTATGTGAGTGTGAGTTGAGAGAAGCCAATTTACTTATTTATTTTGCAGGAGCTTAGTTGCTGAGGACTTTTAGATGGCATGTAATTAAAGCTAGTTTTTCCAGAGTCTTCTGCTGGTTGCTACACTTGTTCTGTTCCCTTTTATCTTACACTGGAGAGAACCTTATGTATGTATTGTATAGTATATATAATAGTTTAAATTACATTGATGTATAATTTAAATTTATCATGTAGTTACACATCATGTAGAAATTTGAACCAAGTAGTGTTTTAGGATTGCCATTCTCTTTAGGCAGGTCTGGATTTAGTCTAATAAATCTAAATGTAATAGAGAACCAGGACAGAATACCTTATTCACTAATAAGCTGCTTTTAAACTTGAACATTTGAGAGCTTCAATGTGCATTTAACCTCCTACACTTTCTGTGAGTCAGACGTTTTTTACCTTAATGTAATTTTTTTGCATAAAGTAATGATCTTCCCACTCTGTGATGGGAAAATTTATATTAACTTGAAGTCTGAGAGATGTGAATAAAATGTCCACCTACCTGCTGAGTCTAGCTTATATTTTAGTTTTGGGTTATAACACAGATATGAGAACAGAAAGAGGCATTCATCAACAGTTTTGTAACATTGTAGTTCTTTGACCTCTATTTCTCATGCTGCTGAATGCTGCTATCAACTGTTATTAACAGACTGAAATCCAAAGGACGTTAAAGACTGAAATATATAAAAAGAAATCATTTTTTCTGCCTAGATTTCTGTAATGCACCATAAAGTCCAGCAATTTAAAGGCTGCAGGTTAGCTTGGAGATGAAAAAACGAAAAAGAAAAAAACTGAGCAGAAGTAGAGCTCAGCTTTTAAGAAACGTTTCACCTCTTAGTTCATGTCGTGGTTCTCTTCTCTTCCTTCTTCCCTTACGTTGCCTTAAGACCATCTGTGATGTGCTGTTAGATGTGTAGCATATGTCCTATAGATAATTTTTTCCCAAGGATTTAGTGAAACATGAGGTTGGGAGGCAGCAGATAAAATATTTGCTGTACTACACTATTGAACTTTCTGCCACTCAGTGTCTTCAGATTTTCCATGTGCATTGATTAAATCAAAAAGAGATGACCTGTTTCCACTGCAGAAAAGTCTTAAAATAATTTAGCAGGGAAGCAGCAGTCATTCACCAGCAGCTGTCTGTCTACATGCTGAAGATGTCATCAATAATGCACAAGATAACATCTCCAAGTTGAAAGAACAGTAGGATTGGCATCAATTTTGCTTAATAGAGCATCATACACAAACTAGACAGTGATACCTGAAGCACTGACAGCATCCATTACATTAAAATGTGGATGTCTCTTATTTGGAAGTGTTGTGTAAACTTGACAACTTTAACTTTTTCTTTTTTTTTTCCTTTCTAAAGTCTGGTTTTAGTTGCACTGAGATTAATATTCCTTTTCTCCTGTTCTCAGAGGGTGACGAGACAGGAGTGATGGATAGTCTGCTTGAGGCCTTACAGTCAGGAGCAGCATTCAGAGATCGCAGGAAACGAGCACCAAGACCACAAGGTAAGATGCTTCCTGTAAACTTGGAGTTATAAACTGAGTAGGCTAAAGTTGTTTTGCAAAGTTTTGCCAACAATTTTCACTGCAAACCATTGGGCTGCTGTTGGGCATCGAGATACTGTGGAAACTCAGCATGCTCTTTGTGATTGTGGATTTTTACCTTGTAATTCCATCTCAGGTAACTGTGTTCTAAGATATGACGAGGGCTTCTTTTGTGTTAGAAATGGCATTTACACATTGCTGCACAAAGTACGTTTGACCTAATTGTTCAAACTGTAAGTATAATTTATTGATTGTAGGTGGTGCCCTGAAAAATATTAGCTTGACAAATAGGAATTTGGGTGTATAACTCATCTCTTTCAAGCAGTGGTCTTAGATTGTTCTGGGTTGGTTGGAAGTTGCATAGTATTCATAGTCAAATTCCATTAACATAGCTTCACCTTTTGGAGGAAGACAGTACTATTGTACTGAATTTAGTTTGGTTTACTGAGCAATTACTTCTTCCTGCAAAGCTGATTTTGAGACAATTTGAGAGAAGGTTAAGCAATGGCAGCGTTTCCTCTGTTCACTTCTCTGCTTGTGATAAGCCACTGGCATACAGTTGGTGAAATGTATTTAGTCTGCATTTGCTTTTCACCAAGAGTCATAGTAGTGTACTGTCTTTTGCAATTTTTTTCATTTAAAGCATGCCTTACAGTAAAAAAATACAGTCTTCAAAATTTATACTTAAAGTTATTTGGCATCAAATCGAGAGCTTGTGTTGGATATGTGCTGCCAAAGGTTTAGCAAAATGGAGTCATCTTTATAAATAAACCTTGTTTATCCACTTAATCCACAGTGAGCTGAGGTTAGATTCATGTTGGCTGATTCTTTTTCAGAGGAACAGAGGAGTAAAGGCAAATTCTACTGCCCTCTTTAGCTAGCAAAGATAGTGCATAATTATTTTTAATTTGCCATATGCATGATCTCATGAAGAAAATAAAAATAAGTTGCTTAATTTGTCCATACGAAATTGTTCCTCTGCAGGATATTGTTGCAGTTGAGTTGTTCATACTAAGAAGTGAATTCTGCTACAGTTCCAGTTTCATTCTTAATTCAGAGCTTGTTTCTGCTCTCAGATCAGAGCAAGAAGTGAAAGAACTCCTCGATCAAAACGTGTTTTTTCTCCATTTTTTAGAAATATCATTGTGAGCTAATTAAAAATCCCTTTGATCTTCTGTTTCATTTAGTTACTTTGACTCCTGTGTTTGAAACTTCATTGTGTCAGTTGATCCTCTAGTGGGGTCTAGCTTTTAAATTTAAGGAGTTGATTGACTTGGGGAACTTACTGTGAGAAAAGGACTAGGTCATCCATTTCCAAGCTCTGGCCAACTGTTAGTCTTCTGTAAGTGGACAAGAGCATTATGTAAAATTTTCAGGGGTAGCTAAAAATTTAGACAAGAGGCAATAAATTTGTTAGTCCCAGTCAAGTATCTGATTTAAACTATTATGTAAACCATAGACTTATAGAATCAACTGGGTTGGAAAAGACCTCCAAGATCATCAGGTCCCACCTGCCATGGTTATTAGACCATGGCACTAAGTGCCACATTTAGTCTCAGCTTGAAAACCTCCAGGGATGGGGAATCCACCACCTCCCTGGGCAGCACATTCCAATGCCTGAGCACTCCTTCTGTAAAACATCTCTTCCTAATATCCAACCTAACCCTCCCCTGGCAGAGCTTGAGTCTGTGCCCTCTTGTCCTGCTGCTGGTTGCCTGGGAGAAGAGACCAACCACCAAATGTTCTCATGTGCTTTAGGAACACACTTGACATCTAGTCAGTAACTTGTCTACGCTCCAGAAGATACTTAAACGTGTGGCTGTGACATCTCTAGGCAGTGAAGTAGAGCATTTAAAAGAGGGACTTTATTTACAGACTTCCACATCTCTCCTTCAGAAATGGAAGGAACAATGACAGTTTCCTAATTGGTGCCATCAGTAGACTCTGTTTGTTCTCCAGAGGTGCATCCAGTGAGATTTTAGTTAACTCCATGCCTCCTATGGTTCAGCAAAAGGAAGAAAGCCTTTGTTATCAGTTCATGGAAGTAATACTAAAAACTCCTGATCCCTCCCCTAATTTTTCATTTCACTGTGCTCTGACGTATCCTTCCTTCTGTAGACTTTCCAATGTGCAAAAAGATTCTGTGTGGTTTCTCTCTCCTAAGCTTATTACTGTATCTTTATTGTTTCTAGCTACTGATTGTAAGTACAGAGATTGTCCTTTCAGTCGATGCTTTGCTTACAGGGGCTATAAAATAATAATTAGAAATTACTTTCTAGAAATGTTGCTTCCTTGTCCAAAAGTATAGTTGTGTTTTGCGAGTTTGCCACTGTTGGTATAATAAAGAACAGTATGAGGTGGCATTTATCACAGTACCAGTTTAAAATGTGCATCCAGCACTACTGTTGCACAATTATCTCTGCCCCTTTCTCTGGCCTCGGGGTATGAAATTATTAAAAGAAGACTGATTCAGGAATATTTTCTCTCTAAATTAGTTTAAGCAAATTTCTGCGCAGAGCTAACTATTCCATTAGGGTTCTTTCTGTTAAGCTGCTAAGATTTTTGCCATGGAATTTAATCTTTTTAAGAAGTATTAATAACTATTGCCCTCTCCTATATATCCAAACTGTCACAGCCACAGCAATATTGTTCCATTATTTCTGTAGCTTTCACTCCTGGGAATGCATAGGCATATGGAACACATACAGGTTCTTCCTGCTTTAGATCTCAGTGTAAGCTCTATTTGTTGAGTATTTCATGTGGCTTGGGTTAGTTTGGGTTAATTTTTAATCAAAAATCAAATCAGTACAGTGGGATGCATAGCAGGCACAATTTAGGAAGTTTTGAGTTGGATGTTACTGAGTTGCTACACTGTCATTACCATTTCCATACTAACATTACACCTGGAGAGTGAAAGGGAGTGAATTTGCCTCTCTGCTTCGGTTTCAGCCCTTACTCTGAATCTTTGATGTCAGCCCTCTGAAGGGCTGCCACCACTTTTTAACTTTAGCAAGATAAAAAGGAGTTGAGACAATAGAATGTTACTATTTCTAATGATAATTTTCATATGGCATTCAGACACTTCATTTAAAACATGAGTTTGATTTTTTTAATAAAATAGTAGGTGCATATTTTCTGTTGAAGTTCATCAGACTTCTAATAAAAATGTCTTCTGCTTGAAGACATACCTATACTTCAAATTAAAGGCTGACTTGCCTGTCTACCTGACTTGCTAAACTGAGTTTACCATTGCATTGATTGTATGGAACAAATTCTTGAGAGGTTTATGGATGCACAATCTTTATTCATCTAAACCGCATTCCACTAAAGCTCTTCAGTCAAGGCCTGTCTGCTGTACTGAAAGCATTGAGAGTCACTTTGCATGTGAGAGTTGTGTAAATAAGCTGATTTTTGACATGGTTACATCTGTGGATTGATGTGATACTGTGATATTATCAGTGTTAAAATGTAAAAATGTGGTGGGAGCACTTGTAACAGATCATGATTTGTGCCCAACTCAAATGGTGTCTGAGTGGCCTTGTTTGCCTTCTTTGGGATGAACAGTGTCATCATCTTTGGTTTTAAGTATCTGTTATGAAGTTGCAAATATCCATAATGGACTATAAAAATGCTAGTCTGAAGATCAGAAATCAAGTATGTATTTTAAACTTACTTCTTCATCTGTTCCAACATTTTACTTTGAGAAGCTGAGTATTTAAAAGCACAGTTACTCCTTGTTGTATAATGGAGTTTTTTTGCTTGCAGTCAGGTATTGTGGACTAATGAGACTCACAGATATGATCCAAGTGCTTCAAAATTATCACATCTATAATAGCAAGAGCTAAACAAGGATCACCAATAATAAACTTACTCATTTTGCCATCATGGCATTATTGTGAGATTTAAGTTTGCTTTTATTTCTAAATATAAATATGAGTTACCGTTCAAGTGGAGTCTTAGCAAATTACCTTAGTCCAGAGAGCTCCATAAACAGTTCCAGAGCTATTTAAAAACAGGTATTTGTGGGATAATCTATTTTTGCTGTGTATGCATTTTGGCTTATGGCTTTTGTAATTAAGGCAGTAGTGTTAGATAATATATTTTTCTGGTGGCTTAGCATGAAAGCAACAGCTCTAATACATGGAGGTTTTACTTGACAGTGAAAGGTTTCTCCCCATGGCTGAGGAGACGATTTTTTAAGGTCCATTCCAACCCAAACCATACAATGACATTTCAGAGGAATTTTGCTTGCAAGTAGGATGAAGGAGAAATGGTGAAAAAGGGGCTAAACCAGATTTTAGCCCCCAGCCTGCTTTGACTGGGTACTCCAGGTTTTTAGATGGACAATACCCCTGAGCATTCAAGGAATGAAGAGACTCTGGAAGTATCTCATGATCAGTATATGGACATAAAGTGAGAAATTCAGGAATTCCATACATTTGAATAATTGCTTTCACCTCTGTTGGTGTGTTAACCTTCTCTGAAGCAAGTGCTGGAGATTGATTACTTGTCTTTAAAATTGATTTTCTGTTCTTGGTATGCACGAGATTGTTCACACGTTGACAGAGAGCATGTAAGGTATTTATAAATAGTAAACTAGACAGGCATAGAGAAGTGGCATGTGACCTCTGGACTTTGTATATATATTCCAGCTGCTTTGTCTAATTCTGAGTTGTTGTTTTCCATTTGATTTGTTATCTTTTGGCAAGACAAGAATTTTATCTGAATAAATGAAAATGTGCCATTAAATGGCAAAGCCATGTGCACATTTTGACAAATGTCCTTAGCAACTTGGTGCTGTGTAATTGTAACTATTTACCTCTGAGTTTGCCATTCAACTAAAGCATTTAATAACTTACACAAGCTAAGGAGAGTTATGAACCACTTGCGTTTATTAGTGTAAGTGCTTCAAAATGCTTTTCAGTGTAGCATGAAGAGTGTTCCCTCTGAGTTCTTCTGGAATAGCTTTATACTGAAAATACACTGAAAGTATCAAAACATTTTTCAAGTTTTAGCATTTTCAAAAAACAACACTGGTGTTGCTTTACTCATCAAATGGTCCCAAGATCTCAAAAGAGAATGTTCTCATTCTTTATGACTTCAAGAAGATTGTTTGTGGAAATAAAACCCCATTGCCCATTAATGATGAGAAGAATGACATGGAAGTACTGAGGATTATTCTGCAGCATCATGACATTTGTAAGGTGCATCATGTGCCATCTGAGCTTTGGGTTGCCAGTTTTAGCTCTGTGCCAGGTGCAGCTCTGTGCCATTGCTTCAGAGCTTGCAACTGAGTGTTGTATTTATTTTTTTTTTTAAAGTTGTTTTGGTCTGTTTCATCACAGGACTCTGCAGGTACCCAGAACAACTCTAGAGGTCATACAGAGTGTCTATTACAGAGTTTCTTTTTCTGAGAAGAGTTGACTTCTGAACCACAGTTGCTTCTGAACCTCTTAAAACCCCTTACAATTTCACAAGGCTTTTTGAGTTTCCTATCTTGTGAAATAGATTTTTAGAACTAAAACAAAGCTTTTCTGAGGACCAGGGAATTCTTCATAGTAATCAGCCTCTCAAAAAAAAAAAATCCAGGAGGAAGCTGCCAAGGTCACGTGGTAGAATGTTGTTCGAGTTGGAAGTCACTCACTGTTCTGAATTTATTTATTTTTTAATTCACACTGAATCTGAAAGCTGTTCTATTTTAATGAGGTATGTCCTGCTAGATGGTAAGGCCTACAATTCCAGAGATTGATAGCTGAGTTTTGGCTACATCTTTATGCAGTAGCTGAAGTTAGAGAAACTTCTTTTACATGCAGAGAAAGGATATTCATGCATTCATTTACCAACTACATGAGTTGTAATGAACGATATGCAAGGCTAACTTAATTTGCATTTGGCCATTTGAATTTCCTTTGTCACTGCTGACACTGTTATCATGCAATTATTGTGAAACACTTCTATTTGAAAAATTTTCTCCCACAGTGCTGTTTACTGAGGTAAAGCACATTGGCTTTAATATTTTAATATATATACATAATGAATGGAAAGGAAAGGAACGAGATGAAAATCACTGTTGCAGTTTGTGCCTTGGCAGTGGATTAATTTAACTGACATTAGGTCCAAATGGTTATTTGTAGATAGGAATGCTTTCCCCTCCATCCTCCTCTCAGCACACAGTGTGGAATTGACAGTCCTCTAACCTCAGCATGGAGAGACTGTCCCAGGGATCTTACTAGTGGTTGTCATCTGAACTGGAACAACTTAATTAGTTTGCTTGCTGCAGAGACAATATTTACCCTATGGGTTAGGATGTAACAGAGCAAACCATGAAAATTCTCGTTGTCTTGTTGCATTATCAGGAGAAAATAAGATTCGCTGTTCAACACACCCAAAATGATACTGTTTTAGTTGCAAAGTACTGATATCTTGGCAGGAATATATTAATAGTCAGGCAGTTATGTCATTGTGTGAGAAGGCAGAATCTCAATTGCTCTACATTGCCTGAGCTCATTTTACTTGCCTGATGTTTTCAGTTTAATAATCTGTGACAGGATAAATTAAAGATGTAAGCAGGGTGTGCAGTGACAGAGGGACAGGTGGAGGCCAGCAGTCCCTGTCGGCAAAAGTGGCTAAAAAGATTTCTAAAAATGATAGAAAAACTCTGCCAAGAGAAAGGAGTAGGAGGACAGTACACGTGGGTTGACAGTGTAACCTGCCAACCTTACATTTTTCTTCTTTTAATGCTCTCTTCTCTCCTTGTGCATTTTAAGTCCCTGGTTCTAAAAACAATTCAAAAAGTCAAGATGACTTGACTGTACCGTACCATCTTTGTCTGAAACATTTTCTCCAGCACATTGTTTGGGCGTTTTTACAGTACTTCATCTGAAGCACTTTTGCCCTGAAATCAGTCTTTTGTTTTTCCATTACCGTTAATTCTCAAATGTTTTAAGCTTCTTACCTGGGGAAGGTTTGTTCACAGCAGCCTAATGGATTCCTGACCCACCCCTCCAGGTCTTGTTCCACCATCAAACAAGTGATGGGTTTAAGAAAAGGTATGGGTGGTATTAGTTTGGATTCCTTGTGTTGTCTTGCTCTGAAAGCTCTGTACAGAACTGGGCTCTACTCCCATTTAGCAGATGAAAAAAAACAATGCCATAGTTGTGCTGTCTTTCAGCACTTGCCCTGATGCTGGAAAGACAGGCTTGCTCTGGCAGTAATTTGTATTTTTAAAGCTGTAATGAATTCAGTGATTGAGTTTCACTGTGTGGCTAGCCCAAACCCTTGTTTGGTTCCAGAGGGGGTCTGTTTTTCATGCAGAAAGTTGGACAGAGGTCCCAGTTGATAGCAGGCACAAGTGGGCTGAGCAGGTGAATTACTCATTGTTCAGCTGATGGAATCGTTCTTGATAACAAGTTTGGTTAATCTAAACAGAGCTAAAGTCCTTACTGAGGAGCAAATGTCAGGGCAAGTGACAAATCCCTGGAATAGGCTCTGGTGTGTAAGTGTTGGATATGGTGCTTGGTACAGACCCTGGACAATTGCTGCAGATTGCATCCTGTTCCCCTCTGGAGCAGATCGTGTTTGTCTCCTTACAGCTTAAGTATCTTGTTTGTTTCTTGCAGAGAAAGAGCAATCTTGTTTTAGTATGTCAGCTTGTTCCTTGCATAACTTGTTGAGTTTCTGTGCACAGTGATATCTCTGTAATGGATACCTTCAGCAGTTGGTTGAAAACCTTTTTTAGATACGTCACCTGAGACTAACTTGAGGCTTTTACTATTTTTCTTCTAAAAAGTTTCACCAACGGGATGAACTCAATTTTTTTCCCCTCAGTTTTCAGTAGGTTGGTATTTGGGAGAGCTGAGCAGTTCAGGTGTGTAGGCACTTAGAGACACTTGTCTGTCAATATTTTATTACTTTCACTGACTTGTGTACTTCTCATTTAGCTTAATTTTTGCAGGAGGCTGTTTCTAGACAAACATTGATAATTTCTAAGTTAAATGATACAGGTCAAGTTCTAATATTCCTATTAAGATTTTCATGCAAAAGAGCAATTTCTAATGTATTTTTAGCATACTGTAATGAATGATTAAGCTACTGAACTGGCAAGTACTATTGTTAATACAAGATCAAAGAATGGAAGTCAATGATAAGCAACAGAAAATATCATGAAACATAAGAATTTGCCTGTAAAAAAGTAGAGTAGTTTAGCTGAGGAAGCAAACTAGTGTTAATTAGAGTAATAGATAAGATTTTATATGATCTGTGGGTTTTTTTCTATGCTTAAACTTTTGCTGTTATGATGATGCTCATTAGAGGCTATCCAAAAACATAGCTGGCTTTTTATAGCTTATTACAAGTGGAAAAGTTTACCAATTTTGTGGTATAGATTTTATAATAGCAGCTCATCCTGAGTTTGATTGCTTTTATGCTTCTAGGAATTTTGGAGAAGATAATTTTAGGAAGGTATTTTGTGTATTGGCAGGTTGTTGGGTGGTTTTATACTATGATTTTTTGCATCTTTCTGCAAAGCATCTCTGGCCATTTATTCATATTATGTTGGCCTTAAAAGACTCCAGCTCTGACTTTTTGTGGAAATGCACTTGGTCAGGTTACATTTCCCCCTCTAGAGCTGCAGGCAAGTTTAAATTTCAGGAACCTTATTGAGACCTGGTCAATCATCATTTTAAACACCATTTCATGTCAGTATCTCCATTACATTTCTGAAACTGTAGCACAGGTGTTTCCTCTAATTATTGCGCATTATTGCCTCAACATAATGTAGCTGAGCCATTACATTTGTAATGTATGTAGTTCCAAAATTGCTCTCACATCCTAGAAGCTATCTGTGCCTAGTTAATTGTAGGCCATTTGTATTACTAGATGGTTTCTGTTTGAATACTGGTAGATTTGAAAGGGTGCTGCAATTAAGGTGAAGTTATTTTTAATGATGGCTAAAAACAGATGTGAGATATTGATGATGTAGGTTAATAATATTTCTAGTAGTCATATGTTTTGAGTAACTCATTTCAAATCCTAGGATTGCTTATATTCTGTGAAAACAAGACACCAACCTTGGAAGAGTTTTATTTAATCATCTTCAAAACATACTGCAGATGTTAACTTTTGATATGATTCGTTATTTGTCTCAGTAGATCTCTGCATATTTGATGCTTTGATTTTTTTTGGGGGGGGAAAGTGATACAGGCTTAGATTTTGTGAGAATGTTATAATTAGTAGATCTATCAGTGTGTGCATTAGCTCATCCTCTATACCCTCTCATGGAAATACAAACATCATAATATTGTTATTTAAAACCCATAGACATACTGAATAGTGTCTTCCAGATAGATATCTAAATGTTATTGGAGTTCTTTGTTAGATCTATATTATATTCACTTTTCGCTTCCTCTATGATTTCTCTGTTTTTTCCTTTTTTTGTTGCATTAGGTATTTGTTCTGTTGTAGAAGAGGATTCTATTTAAATAATTATAAGTCAGGTATATAAAATTGTACAACAGTGTCTATGTGGCTGTAATTCCATGCATACATT
>NW_008689704.1:142698-153578 GCF_000695815.1 Acanthisitta chloris | reverse complement strand
CTACACATTTAAGTTGCAAATTAAAATAGACATATCACACTGAAATAGGGAAAATGTTCAGTTATTGTGAGATGATTTTTTCTGCATTTAAAGGGAACAGATTTCTAAAATAGCATAGCAGAAAATCCTGTATGTTATTGACAGCATTCCCGTGGGAGCTCATCTTCCTCAAGTGTTTAGAGGGAGGGTTTTTTGAGGCTTCAGAACTACAGTGAGATCATTGACTTGTGAGACAGTGCCCAAGGTAAAGCTTGAGCTCCCCACTTAGCAGGGGATGTGTGCAGGCTCTTGTGCTGGAGGTTCATTGGGTCAGTGTGTAGGAGCTGCCAGTCAGGCTGAGCTGACATGAGAATCTGTTTGGGTTTTTCCCTTGGTGAAAGAGAGAGGGAGAAATAATTCAGCTTTAAGGAGATGCAGCATTTTTTTTTCTGTAATCAAGTTAGATTGTCAACTTAGGTAGCTTTGAGCTCTGTAAGAATTATGGATAGGATTGGATAGAATGGGAAGAATTATGGATAGAATTCTCAGAAATAGAATTGGCTGCAGGACTCCAAAGGTTCTTATGACTTCATAGAGCATAATTTGAGATCCAGACCAAATTTCATCATTACTGGGGGATGATTAAAATCCAGCAAGATGTTGAACCAACAATTTGGAAATTAATGAATTATGCCCATACAAAAAGACCCAAACCCACCCAGATGTGATGATTCACCTTGAAAAAAATTTTATTACTTCTGTCAGGCATTCCAAAGATGCTTCACAAATTTTGTGCATGTAAACTCCATTCATTACAAGATGGATTTGACAAAAGCATATTTTATTTTTAAATCTTCCTTACTAGAGTGAAAACCTTAAAGGGAGATTTACTAGGAGTTTCATTTTTTCCTAATGGATAACCACTCTGAGAGAAGCTAGAATTATGTTTATGGAGTCTTTTGAATATTTATTTTCTGTTGAAATAATATAGAGACTAAGAAATATACATTTCAAAAGAACATATCTCTTCACTGAAGGCAATCATGATTTTGTTTTAAAGCAGTAGCAACCTACCATCTAAGTGAACAGAGTATGAATCTGTTTCTGAGTTGTGCTTAAAACATTTTAGGAAAATCTTTTAAAATGTATTGTTAAAGACTTGGAAAGTTTTGTAGCAGCGAGGGGTGAGAATTTTGGGGTATGTAGGAACTTTTAAAAAGCTGTTCTAGCAGTTTGCTGGAATTGCATTTATGCCAAAGCTCTTATTGTTAGAAAAGTAGTTGAAAAGATGAAACATTGAAAGACAAAGCAATGCAATAGAACATAAAACCTGTAGAGAAATTGTTCTTCATTGTATGGAGTTGTATTGCAGTCCAAGGTCTGCAAAAATTTCTGTAATTCCAGCCACATAGAGTATAATGAAGGATAAAATTACATCATGAAGGGCAAAAGCATAAAAACGTTTTGTGCTTGTCTGAGGATCAATTGTCAGGCATGGAAGTCGTGGTGCTCCACCCAGATACAGGTGTTGGGAGCCTGCAGGGAGGGACTGATGGCAGTGCATGGGTGGCCTTGGCATTTGAGGTTGTGGCCACAGTTTTGCAAACACCACCTGTGTATTCAACCAGCCCCTGAACTATTTCTCTCTAGCCACGTGGGGCTGAGCCGGTGTGAGGGTGAGGGAGTGCACATACTTACAGATCTGCTGCTCACAATATCCTGAACAGCTTCAATGCACTGTGGTCTATTGGGTCTTTTGTTTGTCTTCCAGAATAGCATAAATGCTGTGGGTTTTTGCTTTGTTGGCACATCACAGGGACACTTAATGCTCAGGGAGCTTTCTGAAATTGTCTGTACGACTCTTTTGCACTGAAGCTTCACATAATATCAAGATTGTTTTTGAATTATCACTGATGGTTTTCCAGATACAGGTCATTACTCGCCATCCCTTGTAGGTTTTGTTCTCCTGTGGAACGTGGGCAATAATGCTCTGTAATTTCCTGTGATTGTTTCAGACTTGCTTTGCCTACAGACCTGCAGTGTTATTTTTTTTCAGGACAAATCCAATAAGCTGTCACAAATAAAAGTAAGACTTAACATTAAACAAATTATTATAGGGCAGGGGAGATGACTAAGAAAACATAAAGCACCTTGTGTTTCTTACTGAGCAATTGCTCTTGTTCTCTTTGAAACCTCTTAGAGCACCACATTTATAGTGCTGACTTACAGGCAATTCTTCTCTTGCTTGTAGTTCAGTGCCTGGTTTTGGAGTGCATTCTGCCCTCCAGATGTCACTAGTAACATCTTCAAGACAATTTCCCATTCTTGTGTGTGGCTAGAATCCCTTGGAAAAATCTGTTGACATTTTCAGGGTAGCAAAGCTTTAAATTGTCAAAATTCTCTATAACTAGCAATGAAATTTATTAAAAATAAAATAAAAAAACCCAAAGCACAAACCAAACAAAAAAACAACAGAAAACAAGCCCCCCAAAATCTTAGTTTCATGCCTTCAGCTTCTGGAGGTGTTATCTGACCCATATAGTTGTTAGCAAGCCAAAGATAGTTACAACATGCCAAAAATAGTATGGAATCTGTTCAGGTTTTAATGTTTCTTGGAATTTTCCATTTTTTCCAAAACACATCCCCCATACTCTGTAGTTTGTTTACTCTTCATAGGTACTGAAGAATAGACCAATGTAAGCTGGATGTTCATGTCTTTAGTTTCCAAGATGCTCATGTATTGTGGAAAAACTGGAGAAATTATCTTAATTCTGCCAAAAAAATCAAAGCATTTAGGAAGTTATGTAAGAGTATTCTTAAAGTATCGCCAAAATGTCAATCTGAGAGATAGGTTTCTGAAAAATATTGATAAGGCGGCAGTGTTACTCTGAGAATTACATATATAGAACTGTATCCCTGGAAAAGTATCCATGGGTTTTAATTGCATGTTGTCATCTTTAAAGAAGTTAACTGTAACTTCAGATTGCTGAGGACTTTTTAAAAACTCATCAATGAGCCTATTAAGGAGAGTAGGTAGAGGACATTTGGAAAATATTGTTGGAACAGCTTGTGTTTTCTAGCATAAAATACTTTAGTAGGGCTTCGGTCCACCAGAGTTGGAACATGACATGGCTTGTTTACCTGAAAGTAGAAGCTTCCCTTAAAATGGTGGTTGGGTTTTTTTCACCAAGGATTAAGGAGGAATATTGTAGAAGGAATGTCAAAAAGCAGAATTAGAAACAATGCTCAGGCTTCCTCAGACTACAGCTATACAACATTTTAGACATTTTTTGCCTTTTAAATTTAGGCCACAATGCATTGCCAAGTTCTTGTTTATCATTTTCTTGGTGTTCTAAGGAATACCACAAATCCAGATGCATGTTGGGAAGATCTGCTGCTGCTTCAGTGAACGTGCCATTATTTTGTTTATAAAATATGAAGATTTATTTCTTCCTAAAGCATCTTTTTGCCTTGTGAGTAAAAAAAAAAAAAGAAGTTTAACCTCAGTAGAAGCCATTTGAAAACAAGAAAGAAAAAAATTGCAGCTCCAGCTAATAACAGGTTGCATTTAATACAGAAACAAGAACCACTTGTAGGGATCTTTAGAAGTGAGCTCAATTATTTGATTACAAAAGCAGTGGCAAATAGGGACTGAATCTGAACAGAAGTCCTGTTTAAAAAAAAAAAAGCTTTTATCTACAAATC
Source organism: Acanthisitta chloris (assembly GCF_000695815.1). Taxonomy (NCBI): domain Eukaryota; kingdom Metazoa; phylum Chordata; class Aves; order Passeriformes; family Acanthisittidae; genus Acanthisitta; species Acanthisitta chloris. Next base: position 149,894 of record NW_008689704.1, on the reverse strand, counting down.
AAATTAACAGCTGGTGTTCTGTGCAGATTGTATCAGAAATTGAAATGCAGTGAGTGCTCTGGTTTATCTTGCTAAAAATGGGCTCAGCAATGTGGTTGTATTGATGTAGGTGGTGAAGTGATGTGAACTCCAGTGATAGGAAAGAGAGACAGTAGAACTTGGTACTTGAGAGACAAGGAAGTGTTGTCAAGCAAATGCATCGTTATCTGTGGGAGATAAGTATGTGTGTGCAAATTGTGGTACTTGGTGCTGCAGTGACCCTCACACTCCCAGCCACAATTCACAGGTAGAGCTGTTGTGGGTAGTAGGAGAAAGCTGCCAGAGCTTGAGAAGGGTTTGTTTTTCTCTGCAGTGCAGAGGCAACTGGAGGCTGCATATTCTTCCTCCTCCTTTCTGTGCACTTTCAAAAGAAACATGTTAATTGACAGGGAGCAGATACATAAGTCTTAAGTTGGACAAATATTCTCCTATCAGATTGTTTCAAGTCCAGTTTTGAAACTTTCTCTGTTTGGCCAAAAAGCAGCTGCACCTCTACTGTATTGATTTTCTGTTCTAAGAGTCTGTTCCACAAGTCAGTGCAAAGAAAGGAGAACTGAGAAGTCCAAGGCAGAGTTATAACCACAAGTCTCCAAGCACAAATTTTTTGCATTTGTTATGTATAGCCCATTCCAACAAGAATATTTTCAGGCCACTGTAAACTAAACATGGTTTTGTTTCTTCAGAATTATGTTTTTGTTTTCTTAAAGTCTTTCTGTCATTCTGGTTTTAGCTTAATTTTTTCACCAGATTTCTCTTACAGATTTGAAAATCTTTATAATGAACTTCTCTTTGAGTGAAATTCCCATTCCCCAATATTTTTTTTTCATTAAAGCACTATATAAAATACACAAAGTACTGGAAAATAAGATGTGTATAAGATATGTACTTAGCCTTTTAATTTCCACTTTCAGCTCTAGCAGAGTAAGCTTTTATTTGTACATAAATATACATATATTTGTAGTTATTTTTTTAAGTGTCTTTTTTAGACGAGGCTTCTCCTTCAACAGTTAGGATTAAAAGGTTGCATTTGCTGGTTTTTCAGAAGAAATCTCTCATAATAGCTTGTTTTTACTATCAGTATTTCAAGTTAAGTGGAAGTACTATAGGCTCTGGGTTTAGCCTTTTGAAAATTATTCAATAGGAATTTACTGTAATGATGGGCTAATTAGTTAAAGTTCACTGAGTTTAGCTAAACATACAGTGTTTGATTTAGAGAGATGAATCTGTGGTCTGTCAACCTTTTCAGACATAATCCTACGTTCAACATTATCTGACAGGTAAGTCAGCCCATCAGGCCCGAGGATGTGCTCTGAAGCAGCTCATCTCTTCACTCTTGACTAGTTATTTATCTTATGAAGCAGAATTCACAACTGGCATATGTGAAGTGGGGAGGACCAAAGGAAACGTTCCGGGCCTTCCCTTCATTTCCCAATGAAATGGTTTGTAGATGTGGCTGTAACTCACATTTCTATGTTTCGGATTTTTATTTCAATGGCAAAACACACCCAAACATAATGTGTTTTGCTAATTGTCAACTAAGGCCAAAAAGATGAATTATGTTATTTAAGCGTGAAATATATATATTTGACCTTGCTCTGTTCTAAATAACATTCTGCAAGAAATTTGTTACAATAATTTTTTTACATTTTGCATTTTCAGGGTATTCATAGAGTCAGAGAATCAAGTGGGTTGGGAAAGACCTCCAAGATCACATCCAACCCTACCGTGGTCACTAGACCATGGCACTAAGTGCCACATCCAGTCTCAGCTTGAAAACCTCCAGCAATTGTGAATCCACCACCTCCCTGGGCAGCACATTCCAATGCCTGAGCACTCTCTCCATCAAAAATCTCTTCCTAATATCCAACCTTAACCTACCCTGGCAGAGCTTGAGTCTGTGCCCTCTTGTCCTGCTAGTCCCTGGTCCTGTTGACCACACTGTTCCTGCTCCAGGCCAGGATGCCATTTATAATATCTTCACCACTGAGGTATTCACACTGGATCAGTTCAGTTTGAATATGATGGGGCAGTGTACAGTTCTACATAAAAGTCCAAACTGCTTGGTAATAATATGTCTGTGGGGAAAAGAAAGTTTTGTGGGGGATTTTTATAGCAGCCACTTTATATTACTTTTGCTTCCCTTGCTGGAAGCCTGTTTGTCCTACCAGAAACTTAGTCTCTCATGAAGTCTTCTTTCCAGATGAATGAAATACTGTAAGGTTTCATATTGCTGTATCCTCATGTCTTTTAACAGCACAGTCTTTAATATGCCAAGCTAATAGCATGTATAAAAAAACCCTTTCTAGATAGAATTTCCTGTTTGGAAACCTGTTCAAATTTAGTTTACATGATGAGATTTTAATACTGTACAGAAAAAGACCTGATTGCCATCCTCAGGTAGAATCTTTCCAAGTGTTAAAATAGCAAAGGCATCTGCAGTCAGGGCTGAAGTGCTGCCATGAGCAGTTCTAGGGCTTGGCAGAAGGGCCTAGGAAGCTTTCCCAGTGCTTGTCCATATGATGCCCACTTGGTCCATATGTCCATGGATACCACTAGGTGGTACCATTAAACCTCCCTTCTGGAGAATATTAAACCTGGTTCACTGCTGAAGAGTGTTTTAAGAGGATCTAAGTAAAGATTTGTTTATTATTTTTTTTGTGTGTCTGTGAGTGAAGAAATAAATTGGTACCTCCTTGGCTGAAATTGTTTTTACTAAAACGGGCAATACAATCTTTTCTATACTACCACTGAGATTATATGCACTGGCAATAATGCAGATTTTTGGGTGGTCTCACTCTGGAGTTTTTTGGTATGTGTCCCAGTTACTGTCTAAAATCTACTTCCATAGTATGTAATCAATTCTCCAAAAATTAAGTCAGGCTCTTAATGTAAATTGGAGGCTTTGTAGGTTTTTGAACCAGCAGTATCAGTGCAGGAGAGCACTAGAAACACATTTTTCAAAATCACTTTATATAGCTTAATTCTCTTAGCAAAATAATAAATGCTTCTTCATTAGAGAAACCATTAATTTCAAACTGTGATTGTAAGGGCTAAGACCTCTTTTTTTCTAATTTACTGTGTTTGCTTGCATTGTCTTATACTGTAGCTCTTATACATGAATCCTTTTATCCAGTAATTAATCTTTTAGTACTGTCACAAAGCTGTGCTCACTCTAACTGCAAAAACCTGACACATCGCTGCAAATGGAGATCTGTTGTGAAATGATACAACAGCAGGGAAAATAATTGCACCTTGAAATCATGGAACACCTAGTAATGGAAACAGGTAGTTTGTCATCGTGCGTTTTTTTCATTGGCAGTAATGACTGGACTAAAAGACTAGCAGAAAAGAGAAATTTATAGCGATAATAGTTCCCCATGTCTTATTTTCTCTTGTTTCTTTGACTTGGCAAAGGTGAAACTTTCCGTCTCGGGCCCTACAGAATGCAGCTGCTGACAGCAGGGGGAAGAGTTTGGTCAAATTGCCACTGGAACAAACATCTCTAAAACAAAACAAAAAAATTTACATTCCCAATGACAAATCAAAGCTGAAAGTTCGCCTTGCCTGTTGTCATTCATTGCCATTCATATTTAGAAAGCAGACTGCTGTGATAATTGATTTGATGGTCCAGCTTGAGTGGAAGCACTTCTGGGCATAGCAGGCCTCAGAGATGCCAAAAAAGAAGAAAAGGTGGGAATGAAATAATGCACTACTTTCTCCTCAGAGGCATGTGGCCCAGTTTTTGAGAACAGAAAAACATGCTTTAGAAGAAGGAAGAAAAAAAACTTAGAAACTCAGTAATAAGTACAAAAATGACCATATAGCCTCAGTCAGATAAAAATAGGCATTCAAAGAGAGACAATGAGTGTACATATTTTACTGGCAGGTGAATAATAGGAGAATGCTGTGGAAATAATCTGATTTTGAACGGACTCTGTCCAAGGGACTACCTTTTTTGCTGCTTTTTTTTTTTAATGTACCAACAAAAGAGGCTCCCTTTCCTAAAAACACAAAAAAAGACTACCTTTTTTGCTGCTTTTTTTTTTAAATGTACCAACAAAAGAGGATCCCTTTCCTAAAAACACAAAAAACCACCCTAAAAACAATGTTTCATTTTTTTTCAGCTTTTCAAAGAGGAATTGATAGTTCGGAAGAAGGAAAAGAAAGCAATTATTGAAGCTGAAAAGCAATATATGTGCTGGATTATGTGAACTCCTATTGAGTTTATTTACTTCAAGCCATAGGTGATAATGAGGTTTGTCTCTGTATTTCTGGCTACAGGGCAGTGTTCACCCACAGCCTCCTGCTGGTATGAATAACTTAGGACACTAAAGTGCTAGTTGAGGAAAAAAGTGGATTAAAAACTTTCGAATTCAGTGCTTGACCTCTTAATCATAAGTGCCAGCAGCCTTTCATCGACTTAAAGACCCAAACAAAACCAGATAAAAGACATGAGCTATCGAAACACAAAACTGTAATCACAACTGGTTTGTCTTTGGAGTGATGCTTAGTGCCTTGCAGAACCAGTGTGGTCCTTCAGCTTTGCTGAAATCTTTGTATTCATAGTCTTAAATCTTTTTTTATATGGCAAGGCAGAAATAACTGAAATTTGCCAGTAAAGATTAAAAATGAGGAGCTTGATGAAGTAGCAGGAGGTTTTAAGTGTCCTGTTCCAGGTCATATATGAATATTGCTATCTCTAATTTTCAGGGTTTGGAAGTAGCTTTTCTGCCTCAATGGGATAATAGTTGGTGTGTGCATGCAATAGATTTTAGAGATGTAGAAGTCTGTAAAAGTCATCCTAATTTATTAGGTGAATATATCAAACTTTCTTGTTTATCTACTATGACTTTTTAGATTCCTTTCTTATATATTGGAAGCAGAAGCTCAGAGTTTCCTAAGTCATTAAACATCAGAAAGTGGGATAACCCACTGCCATTATTCCTTTGAATTCTTCTTGCTTTCTGTCTACTTATCGATAAAATTTCTTTTTAAGTATCAAAACACTCCATTAAATTTATGGATAGGAGGCTTAGACATCCCAAGTGGCATGAAACACGTTGATAGTCTACACTGCTGCTTTTAGATCCTTCCTTGCTGTTTGAGGAGATGAAGGAAAATGAAACACGGATCGGAAAAGTGACACTTTGTCAAGATTTAATGAAGAATTTACTGGTCTTATTCTTTAGGTGATTTTCTTCCTATGCACATGCAGAAACTGAGTTTAGCACAATATTAAATGGCCTTTGTGTCAAATAAACAGATTTCAAAATTTGCCCCTTAATATGAAGTTATCAGATTTCCACCTCCCTCCCCTGTGCAAGGAAATGAAGATGTTATCTGACCCTTAAAAGAAACATCACAGCACAAAATGTAATAATTTTGTCTCTGCCCCCTGATCCTTTCTGGCCATAGTGGAGTAGCAATTTGCAATACCAAATTCACTGTCAAATTCATTCTTTCTTCAATATTTAATTTATTCCCAGTCACTATTTCTATTTTTCCTGGGCTTGTACTCCCCTTAATGTTTTTTTCTTTTCTTTCTCAGTTGCATATTTTCTGGCTGAGAAGGAAAAAAAAAAGTGTAGCTCAGGAAAACTGAGGTTTATCAGCTTTATTCCTTTATCTGACTCATACCTGTTTGGTGAACATCTGTAGTTGGTTTTGCTAGACTGAAGAGGGATGATGATGAGAGAATGAAGTTTTTGCAAGGCAGAGTATTTGAGCAGGATCCAGCCATGCTGGATTCAACATGTATGTCTACCTGCAAGGGAATCTTAATTTGGTAGAAACTTAGTGTGTGTGTGTGTGTGTGTGTGTACAGATATTTCATAGTCCCACCCCAGTTTAAGGGTTGCATGTTTCTGGTGACTCTCTCTCTCTCTTTAAGACTTGCTCTACTACTCTATCACTGGGAATTTTTCCCTGCTACATCACCCAGCTGATGGCTGGCAAAGGCTTTCACTGCTCTGGACAAAGCTGTAGGATTTCAAGCATGGTGTCTCTTCTGCCTCTAAGAATCTTCAGAGTTTCCAAAGCAAAAACCAGGAGGACTCCAGTGGCAGTGGTGTCTTTGCATTAAAGCACTCAGTGGCTGATTCTGCTGCCACTGAACTCAGTCACTACACTCTGATTTCTCTAGAGTTGATCCAGGTTACAAGAAGTAATTACATATATGATTAAATTTTTGTGATAACCCTATAGGGTCATCGTTTGTATTACATTGCTAGAAATCATAGTCATGCTCAAGGAGGATCTGATATTAGTGGAACATCTATACTTCTCAGAATTTCATCTTTTGATAAATAATTAGCAGAAACACATATTGCAATATGTAAATGTAATTCTACCTATACCAGCACACAAGTTGTGCCATATGTTGCAGAATAGAGTTGTTAGTAAGTTAGTGTCGTTGCATTTCAATGGGTTTTTTAATCTCAAAACTTAATATCACAAGTTACACTCTGTTTTTTAGCTGTCCAAGAAGCGGAGAAAAATGTGTCTTCATTATATGAGACTATTTTAGAGTATTTCTTGTATTGCCTGTTAACAGTAAGCAAGAGAATATTGTAAATGTTAAAAATACTGTATACAGGAAGTTTTTTTCCTCTGTATCCAGATGCACTTTTAAGGGCTGTAGGTAATGAACAGTAGCATATAACTACTTCTAGTTTTGATGTTGTTCTCATGAAGATAAATATCCAATTTAGATAAATACCAGCATGGATAGACAAGAACTGAAAATTGTGACATATCTGCCAGATGCTGTTTGTATATCTTATAAGAAGAAAACTTATCTGAGAAGTCTTAGTTTGAAGGTAATGCTCAAGTTCATGGGCAGGTGAGATGCTTGTCTTGTTCCCGGGGAGTTTGACGTGATATAGCAGGGAAGGTGGGACTGGTGGGAATTGAAGAATTCTGGCACAGGGATGAGAAATTCATGCAGAAGAATGCTCAGCTGATGAGTAGAGTTGTGGTTTGTATGTCAGTGCTGAGTTAGTCTGGATCTGAGCCACAGATGAATTTTACTTTTTACTCCAAAAAGTGTGACTTCTCCTCCATACTTGTTGTAAAGCATTTACTTACTCTCTGTGTCTTTTGGAGACATTTGTAACAAATTACTGTATTCTCTAAGCACACAGATCTTGGTCAGTTTA
>NW_008689704.1:134530-142682 GCF_000695815.1 Acanthisitta chloris | reverse complement strand
CCTGCTGAGCACACTGTAGTAAATATTAGCAGACCTTGATTAAAATATAATTTGAGTAATTTAGACTTCTGCTGCAAATTCCACGTGAGCTGTTGTATTAGCAGTGATTTCTGGGCCAGGCCTTTGTAGGCATTTCTCATTATTTTCATTCTGCTTTCAAATTGGTCAGCATCCCCATACTACACTGATTGCATGTGCCTACCTCTCAGGCAGATCTAGTCAGCCCAGGACCTGCACGAGGCTTAACTTAAGGCCAGAGGAAATGGCCTGTGCTCAGAGTTCCAGCTGGAGAGGACTGTAAATGGAAGATTGTAGCAATTGCTGCATTACTTAGCTTATATGCACATATATGCTTATGCCTGCCCTGTCCTAGAGCCCAGCACAAGGAATCAGGAGGCCTTTTCACAACCAAGTACATTTCTGTGGAGCTGCTCCCGCTCTATCCCCTACTTTATTTATACAGTAAGGGTAGCTGGAATTGCATAGGTAAAATCCTCTTCATCCTTTGAAATATTCTTCTTTTGGCCTTCTTCCTCCTTATGACAGTACAGAAAGGGGAGAGAACTGCAGTGGTGGTAGTTTATGTGGCCACATGCCTGTGTTCACAGGATCTTAGAAAACTCTAGACTGGAAGGACCTTGAGGTCATCTGCTCCAACCCCTTGCTGAAAGGAAGGCTATAGATTAGGATATGCTCCTCTCTCAAGCTGTCTTGAGTATTGCTAGTAAAAAAGTTTCCACCAGTTGTTTGGGAAGGGTGTTGTGTTTAATCACTGTCACAGTGGTGTTGGGTTGTTTTTCCTCACATAAAGAAGAAATTCACCCTGAAGGAACTCTTGCCTTTTGCCTCTTGTCCTGTCACCGTTCACCCTTGTGATGATAGTGTCATAGTCTTTATAACCACCATTTAGGTATTCAGATAATTTCTTGTCAGTGTCAGGTAAAACCTAATCTGATTGCCAGATGTCATAACATTTCAGAAAAGAGCTGCATGTTCTGCAACTGGTTAAAATGTGCTTTTCAGACTGTCACATCACTTTAATAGTCATATGGAATTGCTAAATCATAAAAACAACCCATCCAAAGCTCTTCTCAAAGCAAAGGAGAGATCAGCACAAAAGCACCTTATTTAAAAGGGAAGAAAGCTATGGGAAGGTGACAGCTGGAATTCCAGTGCTTAATCTATGTAATTAAAACTTTTCTAAGGAGCAGGAAAAGCAGGTTGGACTTGAGGTAGTTTTAGGAGTTAATTAGCGAGGTCTTTTTGAATATTAAGAGTGCCTTTGAAGGATAAAGTTTTGAAAACTAGTTCAGGGCTTTCAAACAGCATAAATTAAGGCAGGAACTTTTTTTTTACACATCCTCAAGATGCAGACAGAATCATCCTCCCTAACCGTGCCATTTCCTTCCATCAGAAACATAATCATACATCCTCCTCGATGCTGATCTTCATAAGGATTTATTAACTTGCTAACAGTGCAGTGGTAATTTAACTGGAAATAATAATTTGCAGGGGTTTTTTACACATTCACAATTGCAAGTACTAAAGTCAGAAGCTCTTAAGTCATAAACTGAGCTTCTTCCTGGGCTGGATACTGTGATATATTACCAATATTGAAAACTGCAACCTGCATATTTCAAGGTACAGCCACAGAATCATTGAGTGGTTTGTGTTGTAAAGGATCTTAAAAATCATCTAGTTCCACCTCTCCACCTTACCCTAGACCAGTTTGCTCAAAGCCACTTTCAAACTGGCCTTGAACACTCCCATGGGAGGGAGAGGAGTGTCTACCACCTCTCAGGGCAACTGGAGCCCTGTTTCTCACTTCCCTCACAGTGAAGAATTTCTTCCCAATCTGCAGTCTAATCCTGCCCTCTGTTAGTTTGAAGCCATTCCCCCCTCTCCTATTGCTCCAAGCCTTTGTCAAAAGTCCCTTCCAGCTCTCTTGTAGCTGCTTTAGGTACTGGGAGGGACTCTGAGGTCTCTTCAGAGCCTTCTCTTCCCCAGGATGAACATCCCCAACTCTCTCAGGCTGTCGCTATAGCTAAGGTGCCCCAGCTATCAGAGCATCTTCATGACCTCCTTTGGATTCGCTGCAGTAGTTCCACATCCTTAGATTTCCCATAGTTTGAAATCATTCTGAGAATATCTTGTTCCCACTGTACTCTCAAAAATTGGACTTTTTATTAGATACAGGTGCATGGGTGAGAAAGGGTTAGAAGTTTATCAGTACATGCTTGGTGATTGGGAATCCCTGACTTTTCTGGGTTCAGCTGAACTGTGGTTGTATCATAGTTGTAGATATTAGTTTAGATACTGCCTGGATGCCACAAATGAAGATTTCACTCTGGGTATATGTGTTGAAGATGTTTGAAAGTTATACAGTTTTTTAGGACTCAATCATTTACAAGGTGTTTGTTACAAGTCATTATTTAAGTGCATTTTAGTTGAACATATTTAGCTATTAAGCATTTTTCTTCCCAAACTTCAAGTTTATAAAGAAAAACAAAAAACCTTGATGAAGAGTAAGAAAATCCAGCCTACATGGCAGCACTGAAAATGAGGATGAAGGAAGAAGTTGGTATATCAAGTATTGGTTCTGATGGTTAGTCAGTGATTTAGAAGTGTTGCAGTGATTCCTTCATAGGTCAGTACTTATCTTCCTCTTTATAAATGCATTGTTCTAGAAACTGTAGAAGTTTGTAAACAGAACTGTCCAAAAGTAAAATGCTCTAAGATTGAGGCTATTAGAGTTCCTGATTAGAAGATAACAATAACAATAAACAATAACAAGAAAACCCAACCCTGAAGTTCCTCACAAACTAAAATAAAAATGCCATAATTTAATGGTAATACTAACCACTGGCTTCACACTGGAGTCATTTTCACAGATCTGTATTAAATGTTGTTGCTGAAAAGGCACATTACAACTGTAATCTCAGCTATGCTCCAGCACCACAGTCCAAGGATGAGAATTTGTTACCCATGAGAACTACAGTTCCAGCCCAGTTTGTCCCTTTAGCTATGCAGATATATTTATCAGCTAAAAAAGTGTTTGGTACATCATGAAGGCTTTCCTGGTTTGTAATTGAAGTACACTGAAGAAATAGTGTCAAGCATAAAATAATTTATTCATTTGTTCAGGCTGTTGTGAGGTTTATGGTAATCCAAGACAACAAAAGAAAACAAACTAGTAGTGGAACACATGTCATGTCTCTTCTCTATTATACTTTAGTTTCATTATTTAAGATTTTTGGATGTCTTTTCTTTTGTAACATCTACCTCAGAATCATGGAGAGTGACTATGATCCTTGTGATGTTTGTCAGTGTGCCCTTGCCCTGATTCCTGCAATTTCCAGCAAGAATTATGATGAAAAACTTCATGTCATGTTACACATAGGAGTACCTCAGACATTTGAATGGAGCAGACAAATCTCTGAGTGAAATATTCCATGAGCAGGACTGATATATTTAAGAACATATTTAGACAACCTGTCTGTGGTGTAAATTACAGATGTGAGAGGTAAAACACTTCTAAAGTAAATGTCAAAACATTTTATCAGTCAAAAACTACCATGTCTTTTTTTGTCATTCACTTCTGCTTGATGCTTTCTAACAGGAATGTGCAGGTCTTAAAAGTTAAGTTTTGCTGTGCAGAAGATGAGGCTGAAAACTATGTGTATATATACATGTTACACATGTGTAAATCTGTGTTTAATTCCAAAGACACACACATACATGTATAAAAATTCTGTGCTGGCACAAATATTTCATGAAGCTATAAAATTTTGCATTGACTCAAAGCAGACACTAGTTCATAACTGCCTCTGCATGCAGAACTAACCCAAAATGTGAAATAATTTGTGTGAGAAAGCTAACATGTAGTTTCAGGTTATAAAGTTACTTTAACAGACTTGATAGTTTTAGTGTCACTTCACAGTTTATCTCTGATTCTCATCATACTTTGTAGAAAATGCTTACATTACAAAATAATTATGTCTTTAAATATTATTTCAGTTTGTCTTTAGCCCTCATTTTCTCTACAAAAGGATCTTGCTGCTATTTCTCTTTTTTTTTTTGCTGTAAAATTCATTAAGCTGAAATGTTCAATATACTTTTTCCTTGTTAAGGTTCTGTACATTAACTCCCATTTTCATTCCTTATGACATCAGTGCATTTCCCCAGCAGCAGCAAATACTGAAGTAAAAATATAACTTGTTTCCATGTAATTTATAGTATCTATTGCCACAGTAGTCTGTGGTTACTGGCAAGCTGTCTTCTCACATTGCACTGAGATTATTATTACTATTTTCCTAAAGAACTTTAAACAGAAGGTGGCTACTTTAGCCAGATTGCCTTCCAAATTTGTTTAAGTTTTGCAAACTTTGCATTACTTAGAGCAAATTATTTCTGCTATGGATAGGAGACGCAAGTGCAACAAGTGCAAGTAAAAATATATGTATTACTTTCACAGAATGGGGGATATCTCTAAGTGCTTTAAGGCTGAAGTTCAGTCACTACATCATTATAGCTGATCTAGAACTTTGGAATAAGACCTGGAATGGAAAAGGAAAGGTCTTCATGTTCTTCAAGTTTGATCACTTAAGCAGCATAGAGATATTCGCTGTAATGTCAGTTGTTGGTCAGGAAAAGTGTGTTCAACTTGGTTCAGCTCTGTGTAGTCAGTCCTCTGTACTCCTCACAAGCAGTAGCTAATTCTGTATATTTTATATTGGTGTATTTCTGATTTTTTTGTGTTCTTGTTAAGCATTTTCTCAGCTGTTAATGAAAGACAAGTGATCAAGTGACATTTTAAACTCAAGTGATTTCCCGTACTTAGTAATCTGATTCCATCTTCATCTTCAGGTTATTTGTAGATTTTAGCCAGACTTAGGTGAGCACAGAAGTGATTTGGCTCTGTCCTTAGGACACAAACCTCAAGAAAGACATTTGCAAAGACATTTTCTTTTGTTGAGTTGATGTTTCATTTGGCTGCACAATGGCCAAGATAGTTCATAGAACTGTAGAATCGTAGAATTTAGGGTTAGGAATGGACCTTACAGATCATCTAGTCCCAACCCCTGCCCTGGGCAGGGACACCTCCTCACTAGATCAGGTTGCTCAAGGCTCATCCAGCCTGGCCTTGAACACTGCCAGGGTTGGGGCAGCCACCGCCTCCCTGGGCAACCTGGGACTGTGTCTCACCACCCTTAGGGTAAAAAAACCTTTTTCTTACATCCAACCTAGACTTTCCCTCCTTCAGTCTGAACCCATTACCCCTTGTCCTGTCACTGCAGTTCCTAACACAGAGTCCTTCTCTGGCTCCTTGTAGGCCCTTCAGATATTGGAAAGTTGCTCTGAGGTCTCTACATAACCTTCTCTTCTCCAGGCTGAACAGTCCCAACTCCCTCAGCCTGTCTTCATAGTTGTAGGAGTATCTTCTAGTTGTAGTATTTATCTATGTTTTAATTTATTTAATGAAAACAGGCATTTATATCCTGGAAGAAGTGCAAGATCCACTACTATTAGGTGTATTAAATGTGTGCTGAGCTTGCAGGCATTATTTATAGTGCAAAGATGGTAATCATCTTTTTGTGTCAGGCTGTTAAATAGTGCTCATTAAGAGGGAATATTTATCAGCAAGGGAAATATGATTGTTTGGTCTTAGAGTTGTGAATTGGTGTTAATTTTAAATATGTGCTTTTCATTTCTGGATCTTTAAAATATATTTACTTCCAAATGGACTTGATCTAGATAACCACTCAGATATGTACTGGGGCTGTGGAATGAAACCTCATGCTCCAAGCTCTGAAGACAGTTTTTAAAGAAAGGTTTTGGCAGGTGATTGGCCCTTTCATTGGTTAGTTTACTTTTCCTGTGATGGGCTTCCAGATGACAAGTTGCTCTAAACCAGGTGAGATTGTGCTGAGAGAAGAGCTATCAGGTAAACAGCTTTTTATTTAGAGTTAATTCAAGCTGATTTTCCTCACCTTGTTCTGCCTTTAAAAGCAGTAAGAATCATCATTATCATTTAACCAAACCCTTCAAAAGTTGAATATAAAAGTAATGAGGTATTTATTTTTACTGCACAGGGAAAAGCAGATACTCCTGAAGTAGGAAAATGCTTTTATCATCATGAAAATTCTATTTCACACAGCTTTAATTAGTGACCTTTCTTGAATTATTTGTTAGTCATATTTTTTTAAGGATGGCAGAGCATTCTAAATTTCAATTTATCTTCAGTTCTTTTATTGACAAGGTAAAGGATATGAGAGTTCACCAAATGCCATCAGTATTTGTCTGTGGAATGGAGTTTCCACAGCAGTAAGCCCTCCTTTCCCCGAAATATTTTCAGGGTCAGCAGATGCAGTTGAAAATGTTTTCATTTTTTTAATATCCTCTGACACTTAGTTGTCAATTTTTTTTTTGCTGAACAATGTGCCTATTAAATAGTAAGAAATGGTAAAATAATGAGAAAATCAAATTAGACAGCTGAAAACTAATTATAATTTGTAGTACATATGATTATAAAATTACTTTTGGACTGTATGTTTCTAGTGCTAACATAGCTCAAAGAAACTTTTCTTGTCATAATCCAGTTTAGTCCAAGGATAAGTTTTTCTCGGGTGCAAATAAACCTTTCAGCCTTTAATTTCTGCACTTCCAGACACCTTTTCACATCTACCAAGTGTAGTTCTGCTACTTTTAATTCCATTCCTTGTATTCCTGTACAAGTATCAGGGTGGGCAGGAGAGGACTGTTAGCCATTTGAGTTGTTAGTCTTCAGATATTTTTACCTGCTGTTAATTATCTGGTGTTTACAGTCACATATTTCTACCTGAAAAACATATTTTTATCCGTTTGAGTCTGGAGCTTCTTTGTTGAGAATAATTACTAATATTTGCTCATGTCTCTGATAATAAATTATCATTACCTTCTGCAGACATAGTTAAGTAAAGATAAGGAGTTTATAAGTAACAAAGGATAATTTTAAGTGACTTCATTCTCCTGATTGCCTTCATTTGTCACTCTCCATCGTTCTTCAAAGTTTAGAAATAGCCAAAATGATGTATTATTGCTTCATCCTTCATATGTTTTGCTGTGAAGTATTATGCGTGCTGTGGTATTGGATAATGTGCTCTAAAACACTGGAGGTCCATTGGCCTGGAAATTTGTAAAGAATACATACCTTGCATAATACTTTTTAGTAGTAAACTAGAGTTTATTAGAGCAAAAGTGTCTGAAACCATGGTTTTCTTGGGTCTGCAGGATGTGTTGATAGTTTCCTTGATGATTGCATAATTCATAATCCCAAGGGTATGAATTGTGCTCCAATAAAGAGCAAATTAGCGTAGACTGTTGACATTCTTGGAGGAAGTTCAGTTTGGAAGTGATTTCCATGCAGATAAATCTATAGTGTTTCTGTGAGATGTATCAATTGATTCTAACAGAAATCATCTTTTGTAAAGGGCAACAAGTTGTCTTTAAGGCAGTTTTGATTCTGTCTTTAAGGCCAAGTTGATTTTAAAAACATAACCTCAAAATTAGTTAATCAAAATATATTAGTCGACTTTTTTCATGTAACTTCAAATACAGCCTGATTATTTAAAGATTTGTTTTCAAGGAAATTATGATTGTGACCATCATGAAATGGATATTGCAGCTCTGAAATCAAGTATTTAAAGCTTTGGGGAGAGAGAGAGAGAGAGAGGTGAAAAAGAGCAATATGTCTGCGATGAGGACAGCCCTGGTGATGTGGCTGTTGTGTTGCACAGTGTCTGCCTCCTGCTTTCAGCACAAATGTAGCGGCACACTCAAGGTGACTTATCACAGCAAAACCCACAGGCAGCTTGACTTTCCCTTCCCCTCTCTGGATTATGTACAAATGAAAATAGACAGGAACATGGTATTTATGTTTTATAAAGCTAAGTATTTAAAGACGTCCTAATAAACTTATCTGGAAAGCAGTGCTGTGTGCTAACCATGGTATGATGGCAGTGTCTCTGCAAATGCTTCTGATGCTGAGGGTTAGTGTTTTGATACCTCTAATATTATACTGACATTTGCAGCCTTTGCACTGCACATTATTGGCCAATATTTGTGATACGTGACACTCCTGCTGAGTACTGTCAGGTATAATCTATCGTGAAAC
>NW_008689704.1:125844-134503 GCF_000695815.1 Acanthisitta chloris | reverse complement strand
GGGACAGACATCCCTGGGAAGATGATACTCTGGGTTTAAAATTATTCGTACCCTAAAGAATTAAAATTATTAGGAAAAATCCATATTTTAGGCCAGAGTAAGACATCTTGCATTACCAAAATAGACAATTTAACTCCAGGTGCCATGCTAGCAATTTAAAATTAGCCACGTAGCTTGGCAAAGCAAATTTCTTATGTGGTTCATGCATGACAGTTCTTTTCCACTCAGCTCTACTCAAACCACTTAAATTATTCTAAAGATCTTCAGACAAAAATGTTCAGAAAGCTGTAATTGCACCAACCATGTACCTACTGCTGACCTTCCAATCTGCTGAAGCTAGATAGAGAAAAGTACAGACTTTGGGGATTGCTGCAAGAATTTTTAGGTCAAATGAAGACTTTTGTTTTTCAGGAACATGGGCGAGGAGTTCACTTAGCTTCAGTGCCCTTTATGAAAAAGGAATAAGGTCACAGATTCTTCTGCTGCTAAATAGCTGCAGGTGGATTGGAGGCAGTCAGTGCAGAATAATTTTCATAATCGTTCTAAATCAGGTATTTTGTTTAAACACAGTCCCCTCATTTTCCTTTTGAAGAAAGAGTTGCAAAATTCATGGAAAATGGAGATAAAGCCTTGGCTTCATTGTGTCCTGTAGATGATGAGGTTAGGAAATATATTCATAGAGTTATATCATAGAATCATAGGATTTAAGGGTTGGAATGGACCTTACAGATCATCTAGTCCCAACCCCTGCCCTGGGCAGGGACATCTCCTCACTAGATCAGGTTGCTCAAGGCTCATCCAGCCTGGCCTTGAACACCATCAGGGTTGGGGCACCCACCACGTCCCGGGGCAGCTACCATGTCCCTGGGCAACCTGTGCCAGTGTCTCACCACCCTCACAGGAAAAACCTTTTTTCTCACATCCAACCTAGACTATCCTTCCTTCAGTTTGAACCATTACCCCTTGTCACTGCACTGCAGTTCCTACAGTCTCTCTCCAGCTCCCCTGTAGGCCTCCTTCTTCTGAGCTTCCAAAGAGTTGTAGACTATTTGCATGGACATCATTAAATAAAACCATTTTGTCCTTAGGATGAATGAAGGAGATAAGAACTGCCTGGTAGAAGTTGTGTAGATTTGTCTAGGTTGTTCAACTTCATAAATTACTAAAATATGTTTGTAGGTGCATCAGGACTGTCTCCAGCTCCCCTGTAGGCCTCCTTCTTCTGAGCTTCCAAAGAGTTGTAGACTATTTGCATGGACATCATTAAATAAAACCATTTTGTCCTTAGGATGAATGAAGGAGATAAGAACTGCCTGGTAGAAGTTGTGTAGATTTGTCTAGGTTGTTCAACTTCATAAATTACTAAAATATGTTTGTAGGTGCATCAGGACTGGGTTACACATTGGTATTCATTCAGTGTTTTCAATATAATTCAAATAGTCTTATTAATTTGCATTTTATTATTTTATTTACTCTGATACCATGTTTCAGAAAAAATTAGTACTTTATTGGATCATCATCATCTTTTGGAACTGTTCTGTAATTAACCATGCAAAGTAATGAATTCCAAATTACTTTTTCAATGACTTGTGACTAAAATTATCTTGAATAAAAAAAAAAAAAAGAAAAGGGTCTGTCTATGGAAAGCTTCATTGCTTTATCAGTGTTGTTGTAGTTGAGCTCTAGATTAGGGTAAAGTGATTTTTAAATGTCAAATATGATTTGCTGTTAGAAACATAAAGAGTGTGTCTGTATTCTGAAGGAGAAAAAAAAAGGCACTTTGACATCATTTAATAGTGATGTGTGTTTAAAATCAGCTTTTTACAGATTGCATTATGTCTGGCAGAACAAAAGATGTTTATTTGTACACACAGTCTTACGTTTGCACACATGGATCTATGTGTGTCCATGCATACAGTGCTGCAAATATAGGAATCTGCAGTTTGGTCACAGATCTTCTAGAAATAATAGAGTCCATAATTCAGTACTTGTTATAAAATATTAATGGCTTTAGAAATGTGAAATTCCTGCTCTGTTGGTCGTTGACATCTCAGTCTGATGTTATGTGTGTGAGTGGAAATATTCAGTAAACAGTGATGTGAGTTCTGAATAAACTGACCACACGAAACAGCTACCACAGCCCAACTGAGGGCACAGGACAGAGGAACAGAAGAGAAGGTGTGGATAGGAATTTAATGAAGAAATTACAGGGAATGTGTTTAGGACAATATTCTAGGTAATACTCAGTATGAGTTAGAGCTACTCAGTTTTCATTGACGATCTTAAAAATGAAGACATTTATCTTCTATATTGAGATTAAAGAGAAGCTTCTAGTAAAAAACAAAGTTCCATTGGGTTTTTTTCTCATCAAGTACAGAAATATGTTTTGAAAACATGGATCTCAGCCTTTGCCCTTAGAGTAGGTGGTGTTTTTCCTAGGAAGTTAAAACAGTAAAGTAAGCATTTTAATTAAATTATTCCAGATGTTAGGGTGTTTTTGGACCAGTCTCATATAAAAGTTCTAGGGAATGTTACTCTAAAGGGAAATTTTGTGTGTGCAGTTCGTTTAAAACCATAACAGCATAATTGTTAGCATCATTTATCATTATCACTTCTATTTACTGCATGGAAGACAGCAATTACATCCATTCCACAAATGCCAGCATCTGTAATTCTTTATGGTACAACTTTGGCATTTAAAACTGCAGACAGCAACTCTTTGGGGGGAAGGGAGGGCAGTAAGTGCTTGGCCTGCAAAGTGTAAAGCTCTTGAGGAGGAGGTCTGAGGATGAGGGCTGAAGAGAGCTGGAAGGGAGAAGCTCTTCCCCCACAAAGGCAATACTTGTCCTCTTGCTGCTTTCTGCAAGAAAAAAGTTTTTGTGCTTGTGTCCCCATGTGAATCATAGGGATGGGTTAAGCACTGCTCTCCTGAGCAGCTGCCAAAATGTACAGTAAATACCAAAACTTATTTCCTGCTCATTTTCTACTGCTCCTGCCATGAACTGCTAGAACCCTGGAGTTAAAGCACATAAAGATTTATATGCTGAAACAGGAAAGGTGGTATCAAAGAATTTTAAAGCATCTTTCATCTGATGTTTCTTGTCCAAACTCTTACCAGAGTAAGAGGTTTCATGAATCTATGCAGAACAATTTCTGCATAAAAGCTTAGATTTAATACATGAAGTTTTCAACATATGAACTCTTTATTTTTACATTTTCTGGAGAAGTAAATTGAGTACTCGAGAGCAGCTTGCAGGCAAAACATCATCCAGTACTTAAGGTTGGTGTAAACTTATTCAAAGTTCAAGATGTAGAAGATGAGCATATGCTGCCAACCAGCAATATTTTTCATGATTGCTATAGATTGATATTTGTATATAGAAAGAGTTTAGAGGAAAATGGCATTTTTTGAAAACACTTCAAGGAAATGGCTGCTTTTTTCCCAGTAAATATTAAGTTATTTTTAAAGTTTCTATACTTGATTAAGTTTATCCAATTCCTTCCCTAACTGTTTGATATTTACCCTTTTTGAAGGGAAAATGTTATCCAAGCAAGTTATTTGGAGCACATTGATGACAAAATGATGCCTGTGTGTTGCTGTGGAGTAGCAAAGATTGCTGCATTTTCTTAAAGAAAAGTGCTTTTATTTCATTTGTTTCCTCCATATTCACTCTGACCTATATATTTTCTGATTTGTTTTGCATGCATTGCCACTTCCCATCTCTATATTTTTACCTGTCTTCCCTCACTCACACTGATGGTATAAGAAGCTGTATGAAGAATGTCAAAATGATCTTAAATCCAACAAGTGATGTTGTTTTCCTGGGAACTCAGGTTTCCACTCAGTAGCATCACTGAAATCAGGTTCTGTGTCTGTAGAGGGTCATAAATTTTGTTATTTTTATAGGCAGAGTTCACTGCATGTTTGAGGTTCTGAGTGGTTTTATATTCCTCACTAAACTTCCCAAGTACTTCTTTGTTATTTCTATTGCACATATTCAGTGCAACCTGATCTCAGATCTGTACTGGACAGTGATTAATAAAATATGGATTTCAATTCAGTTATGGTAGGCACAAATTTCTCAGATTAAATAATTACCTTGCATTTTGTAGGTCCATGAACAAATACAATACTTTGGAGGCTGAGGAATTCGTAGAGAAAAGTATCAAGAACTTCATTGCCAAAATGACAGAGCAAATTCATGGCTAAATAGAGATATGGCAGGTGGTTATTTTTTCTGGAATCTGTCATCTGGCATTGAAACTTAGTTTTGTATTGTTTGGGAACAAAATTGCTTTCCTTTCAGAAGTTCACCTTCCTAGCTAAAACATCTCTAATGGGATTTGTCACCTTTGTCATAACTAACATAGTAGATATGTTATATATGATATAGATGTAAGTAATAATGATTTTAATTATAAATATATGTGACTCTGTGCTATTTTTGTAGCAACTATTGAAGGGGTACTAGATTAGTAAGCAAATAGGTGCAGATTATCAGTCTAAACCCTTTTCTTTAGGGCATTTGTTGACTGACATTTTTGTTCTCTGAGCATTCATAATAATTTCTTCCCCAAATTCTGTTTGTGGTTTAATCCACTGCTCAGTAAAGTGCCACAATCCAGATCCAAATGTTTGGGGATGAGGTAGAGGGAGGAATTTTCAAGGGAAGCCCTTAGGATTAGATCAAGTGCATGGAACTCTTGAAAATTCATAGTTATTGAAAGACTACTGAAAAACATAAATAAAAGAAAAATACCAATTGGATTTTTAAAACTGTTTTTATGTTACTTGTCTTGCTTTTACTGTAAGCCCTAAGTGAAGAAAAAGGGCATTGACACACTGAACAGTAATTTATTTTGGCCATTCTGTTTTGGTGCAGGTTCTGGGTGGCTGTATGTGGTTTATCATTACTATGGCTGCTTTTAAAGCTTCCTTTTTCCACTCTCTTTAATAGCAAGATGGTATCTCAAAATGCTTTTTCAAATTGACAAAGCAGAATGGGAAGATGGAGTGAGGGGTTTAAAGGCAAAAGAGAGTTAATTACTTCCTGCAAGTCCCAAGTTCCTCATATACTACTTAAGATATTCAGCACTTTTCCCTGTGCCTTTTAAGTTTTATGTTGAAAATAGCATAGAAATAGATTTTATAGATAAGAATGGCATCATTAGGGAACCCAGAGGTCACATAAAGTTAGCATGAAGGACAACTCTTTCACCTTTAACTCAGTCTGTGTTCTGCATTCCACTTAGTACTAATGATGTATGCAAAGCAAGAGCTGTGTAGAGATCAAAAAATGACATGGATTAAATTCATGATGTAAATGTGTGGAGAATGACATAGAAATATTTGGAAGCCCTTTGCCAGTGGCAGATGTGTAGTGTTAAAAATAAAACTATGTTTAAGTGAAATACATGATGACAGGACAAAAGTGCTGAAGGAGCTAGAATTGCAGTAAGGAGAAAGGAAATGCTCTTCTTATCTTTCATCTTCACCCATCATTTCTGCAGATGTAAAGGTCTCCAAAATCTTTTGTCAATTGCTGTACAGAAATGTTAAGGGAAAAAGAAGATAATCAAACTGTGCTTTAGAAAAGTTTCTTTGTTTCCACAGTGAGAAGTCTTAAGATTTATGGAAGGCAAAACTTTGAGGTTTGCTGTGGCTTTTGTTCAAGCAATGAACATTTCTTAACCATTTACATGGTGGTACTTGAGATCAGGGAAGGTTTCTCAGCTGTTTTTTCTCCTTCCCTGAAACATAACTCAGTGTTGCAGAGCAGGACATGTCTCCACCCCTCTTTGTTCTGCTGGACATGGATTGCTGGAGTGGTCAGGGTAAAACCAATAGACTGGTCATCAGCAAGAATTTTTTTCAGAGGTCAGATTAGTAACAACCTCTAAAATCCTGTTTCAAGTTTATACAACTAAAGGATTTAGGGGAAGCATCTGTCAGGATTTTTTATTATAGTCAGAATGCACTGGAACTGCCTTTAGAGCTTCCTTTGGCTCTTTAATTTTCCTGTGTAAACTTTTACTCAGTCCCAGGCAGAATTGCTGCTATGCTTGAGTTAAGAGTAACTTAGCATCAAGGTACACACATTGGAGATAGACAATTTTAATTGCTTTGAAATATAAATATCATTAAGCAACAAGCAAAAATAAAAGATTAGCAGTCAGATTGGACATTAGGGAAAGGTTCTTCGCTCAGAGAGTGATTGGGCCCTGGAACAACTCCCCAGGGCAGTGGTCGTGGCCCCAAATCTGACAGAGCTCATGGAGCATCTGGACAAGACTCTCAGTCTTGTGGTTTAGTGTTAAGTAATCCTGGGAGGAGCAGGGATTCAGACTTGATGGTCCTTGTGGGTCCCTTCCAACTTGAAATATTGTATGATTCTATATATAAATAGATTGTCATTGGCTTGTACTTGGTTTTGCAGTGTTCCTGCTGGCAAAGAGAGCTCTGGGGCAAAAAAAAAACAAAAACAAAAAACAACTAAAATCAATGCACAGGCTGTACAGCTTCTGCATCCCCATTTTTCACACCACTGTTAGTTCTAATGTTACTTCCCTGCAGACATGACCTGAAAGCAAAAAAAATTTACTGAAAAATCATTTACGGCATATCATTTTTACTAAGTTGAAATCAGTTTCTCTATAAAATTGTACACAGCACATTATTTTAACCACTTTGGCCTGGTGTGCCTTGGTGAATAGGCAGCTTGGTGTGAAAGCAATGTTGTCTTAAAGTGAGCAGTGAATTGCCACAAGGTCAGCGGGTTAAAATTCTTCCATACATTTTCCTATTCCAGCCTCTTTTGAAGGTTTGCTTGAGAGGCTCAGTTTGGCTGTTTTATCAGGGTAGCCTGGTTCAAGGGCTGCAGATAGTAATCAAGGTCCCTTTTTGCTTCCAAACTTTTTACCCAGATACACTTTTTAGTCTTGTGTTTTCTTAAAAATTAGTTACTGCCTCATAGGAAATGCCTAAATAGTTATTCTGCATTATGTTTTTCATGTATATCTAAAATCATTTTATTTTGTGTGAATTATCATCTAAGTTTACTTTGTAATTCTTAAGGGTTATCAGATGATCATTAAATCTTGATTTTCTGTCAGGAAGAATTAATAATCCTGACTTCTGAGTGAATTTAGAAGCAATAGGGGATTGGAGTCAAATATTTGAATACCATTTCAGTGTTAAATCAGTTATTCATGTTTCAACTTAGGCTTACTGGTAGATAAAAAATAAATTCAATTCATAAATCCTTCTTTGCATTTTAATTTTTAAATTTTTTTCCCCCTCAGCTGGGTTGAAAGTGTACAGGATTTCAGGTGGGGATTGCTGCTGGGCTGTCCTGTGTTTAGAACATCTTTTCATCCAAGTTCTAGCAAGGAACTTACACAGCCATGTGTATACATCATATATAATGCTACCTTGAGAGGCTTCTGGGTGAACTGTCAACTTTATTTGAAAGGAAAGTCTAACTTAAAGGCAAGACTTTCATTTCCTAATACTGCCTTACACTTTAGAGCCTGTGTTTCTGGTTGTTATCTGGTTTGTATTTACTTTAGATGGCTCTGCTTTTATTAATTAGTTATAGTTTCACTCCTCAATCACAAGGGGTGAGAGGAAAGTCAATGAAGCTGTAAACACGTAAGATTTTTGTAGTCTGTTTCTTCTTTTGTGTATTTGTGTGTCTGAGGCATCAGTGAATACAGAGCCATATTGTCCCATCTTATATTCTCACATAGTGACATGACAAATTGCTTTTCTGGACACAGTATGTTCACTCACCACACAGATAGGGGAGGGAGTTTTATTCTCTGCTTTCTTGATTCTGTTTCTTTATTGAACTTGTTTGTGCTGCTGCACAACATTTAATGTCTCTGACGCTCTATAAAAAATGTTTTCCTGAGCTTATATTACTTCCAATTAATTAACTTCTCTACCTAGGTTTTTTTTTCCCAGTGTGACAGATTTCTCATCAGCTCTTCTCTATCCCGTATATCCCATATCTGTACACATACATAGTGCATACACCGTAAGTGTACATATATGCCACATATTATGTATGTGTTTGTAGCTTTAGGCTTGGAGTCTTTACAGTATTTTGAACCCATATGTCATCCCGTCTGTCCTCTTCAAATACATCAAATTACTTGCCTGTATTTTGTTCTTCCTTCTGTGTTTAGCCTGAGCTTGAGGATACAATATTCAGCTTTCCGTGATCCTGAGTTTTCCAGTCTAAATCATGTTTCAGTTTCTGAAGTCCAGCCTCAAAAAGCCATAAACAACAAGTAAAGATGTGTTTGGAATTAAATCTGAATATATATTTTCAATTCTAGATCTAGTGACAGTGGAAATTAATCCTTTCTGGAATAACAAGAAGGTTTGCTGGAAGTTACAGGAAAATATTTAGAAGGTCAACATCAGTCTATTTTGGTATCATACAAGTTAGCTTGTCTTATTCTGCTTTCCTGTTGGTAATACATAGTCTTTCTATAAAAATTCATGTTTATATATTCTAGAATAGAAGCTTGAAGTTACCAAGAACATAGAATCATAGAATTTAGGGGTTGGAATGGACCTTACAGATCATCTAGTCTCAACCCCTGCCCTGGGCAGGGACACCTCCTCACTAGATCAGGTTGCTCAAGGCTC